>NW_024722851.1:0-20309 GCF_018991925.1 Homarus americanus | reverse complement strand
AAGTCTCCTGATCGAGTATAACAAAGTCCCCTGGTTCAGTATAACAAAGTCCCCTGATCGAGTATAACATATCCACTGATCGAGTATAACAACGTCTCCTGGCCTAGTTTAACAAAGTCCCCAGATCGAGGATAACAAAGTCCCCAGATCGAGGATAACAAAGTCCCCTAATCGATTATAACAAAGTCCCCTGGTCGAGTATGACAAAGGGCCCTGATCGAGTAAGACTAAGTCCCCTCATCGAGTATAACAAAATCCGCTAATCCTAGTATAAAAAAGCCCCTTGGACGAGTATAACAAAGTCCCCTGAACCGAGTATAACAAAGTCCCCTGATCAAGTATAACATATCCACTGATCGAGTATCACAAAGTCCCTGGTGGAGTATAACAAAGTTCCCTGGTCGAGTATAACAAAGTTTTCTAATCGAGCATAACAAAGGCCCTTGGTCGAGTAAAACAAAGTCCTCTGATCAAGTATAACAAAGTACCCTGATCTAGTATAACAAAGTCCCCTAATCAAGTATAATAAAGTCCCCTGATCAAGTATAACAAAGACCCCTGATCGAGTATAGCATATCCCCTGATCGAGTATAACAAAGTCCTCTGGTCGAGTATGACAAAGTCCCCTGATCGAGTATAACAAAGTCCCCTGATCGAGTAATACATATCCCCTGATCGAATATAACAAAGTCCCTGGTGGAGTATAACAAAGTCCCCTGATCGAGTATCACAAAGTCTCCTGGTCGAGTATAACAAAGTTTTCTAATCGAGTATAAAAAAGCCCATCGTCGAGTATAACAAAGTCCTCTGATCGAGTACAACAAATTCCCCTGATCGAGTATAACATATCACCTGATCGAGTATAACAAAGTCCTCTGATCGAGTATAACAAAGTCCCCTGATCGAGTATAACAATGTCACCTGGTCGAGTATGACAATGTCCCCTGATCGAGTATAACAAAGGCCCCACATCGAGTATAGCAAAGTCCATTGGTCAAATATAGTAAAGTCCACTCATCGAGTATAACAAAGTTCCCCGATCGAGTATAACAAAGGCCTCTGGTCGAGTAAGACAAAGTCCCCTGATCAAGTATAGAAAAAGTCCCCTGGTCGAATATTTCAAAGTCCCCTAATCGAGTATAACAAAGTCCCCTGGTCGAGCATAATAAAGCACCCTCATCGAGTATAACAAAGGCCGCTAATCGAGTATAACAAAGTCTCCTGATCGCGTATAACAAAGTCCCCTGATCGAGTATAACAAACTCCCCTGGTTGAGTATAACAAAGTCCCCTGATCGAGTATAACATATCCCCTGATTGAGTATAACAAAGTCCTCTGGTCGAGTATAAAAAAGTCCCCTGATCGAGTATAACAAAGTCCCCTGGTTGAGTATAACAAAATCCCCTCATCGAGTATAACAAAGGCCCCTCATCGAGGATAACAACGTCCATTGGTCAAGTATAAAAGAGATCCCTGGTCGAGTATAACAAAGTCCCCTGATCGAGTATAACAAAGGCCCCTGGTCGAGTATAACAAAGTCCCCTGTTCGAGTCTAACAAAAACCCTTATCGAATATAACAAATTCCCCTTTTCGAGTATAACAAAGTTCCCTGATCGAGTGTGACAAAAGTCCCCTAATCGAGTATAAAAATGTCCCCTGGTCCATTGTAACAAAGTCCCCTGATCGAGTATAACAAAGTCCCCTAATCAAGTACAACAAAGTCCCCTGATCGAGTATAACAAAGGCCGCTCATCGAGTATAGCAAAGTCCATTGGTCAAATATAGGAAAGTCCACAGATCTAGTATGACAAAGTCCCCTGAATCAAGTATAAAAAAGTCCACTGGTCGAGTATAACAAAGTCCCCTGATCGAGTATAACAAAGTCACCTGGTCGAGTATAGCAAAGTCCCCTGATCGAGTATAACAAAGCCCCCTGATCGAGTATAACATATCCTCTGATCGAGTATAACAAAGTCCTCTGGTCGAGTATGACAAAGTCCCCTGATCAAGTATAAAAAAGTCCCCTGGTCGAGTATAACAAAGTCCCCTGATCGAGTATAACAAAGTCCCCTGATCGAGTATAATAAAGTCCCTAGATCAAGCATACCAAAGTCCCCTGATCGATTATAACAAAGTCCCCGGTCCAGTATAGCAAAGGGCCCTGAGCGAGTAAGACAAAGTCCCCTAATCGATTATAACAGAGCCCCCTACTCGAGTATAACAAAGTCCCCTGGTCGAGTATAGCAAAGTCCCCTAATCGAGTATAACAAAGCCTCCTGATCGAGTATAACAAAGTCCCCTGATCGAGTATAACAAAGCTCCTTGCACGAGTATAACAAAGTCCCCTGATCGAGTCTAAAAAAGGCCTCTAATCGAGTATAAGAAAGTCCCCTGATCGAGTATAACAAAGCCGCCTAATCGAGTATAACAAAGTCCCCTGGTCAAGTATAACAAAGTCCCCTGTTCGAGTCTAACAAAGTCCCCTTATCGAGTCTAACAAAGTCCTCATATCGAGTATAACAAAGTCCCTGATCGAGTATAACAAAGTCCCTAGATGGAGCATACCAAAGTCCCCTGATCGAGTATAACAAAGTCCCCTGATGGAAAATAACAAAGCCCCTTGGATGAGTATAACAAAGTTCCCTCATCGAGTATAGCAACGTTCCCTGATCGAGTATAACAAAGTCTCCTGGTCCAGTATAACAAAGTCCCCTGATCGATGATAACAACGTCCCCTAATCGAGAATAAAAATGTCCCCTGGTCCAGTGTAACAAAGTCCCTTCATCGAGTATAAAAAAGTCCCCTGGCCCAGTATAACAAAGTCCCTAGATCGAGCATACCAAAGTCCCCTGATCGATTATAACAAAGTCCCCAGGTCGAGTATAGCAAAGGGCCCTGATCGTGTAAGACAAAATCCCCTGATTGAGTATAAGAAAGTCCGCTAATCGAGTATGACAAAGCCCCCTGGATGAGTATAACAAAGTCCCCTCGTCGAGTATAACAAAGTTTTCTTATCTAGTATAACAAAGGCCCCTGGTCGAGTATAACAAACTCCTCTGACCAAGTATAACAAAGTTCCCTAATCGATTATAACAAAGTCCCCTGGTCGAGTATAACAAAGGGCGCTGATCGAGTAAGACTATGTCCCCTCATCGAGTATAACAAAGTCCCCTGATCCTATTATAACAAAGCCCCCGTGGACGAGTATAACAAACGTTCCTAATCGAGTATAACAAAGTCTCCTGATCGCGTATAACAAAGTCCCCTGATCGAGTATAACAATGTCCCCTGGATGAGTATAACAAAGTCCCCTGATCGAGTAAAACATATCCCCTGATTGAGTATAACAAAGTCCCCTGGTCGAGTATAGCAAAGTCCCTGATCGAGTATAAGAAAGCCTCCTGATCGAGTATAACAAAGTCCCCTGATCGAGTATAACAAAGCCCCCTGCTCGAGTATAACAAAGTCCCCTGATCGAGTCCAAAAAAGGCCTCTAATCGAGTATAAGAAAGTAACCTGATCGAGTATAACAAAGTCCCCTTATCGAGTATAACAAATTCCCCTTATCGAGTATAACAAATTCCCCTTATCGAGTATAACAAAGTCCCGTTATCGAGTATAACAAAGTCCCCTAATCGAGTATAACAAAGGCCCCTGGTCGAGTATAACAAAGGCCCCTGGTCGAGTATAACAAAGTCCCCTGTAGGAGTCTAAGAAAAACCCTTATCGAATATAACAAGTTCCCCTTTTCGAGTATAACAAAGTCACCAGATCGAGTATAACAAAGTCTCCTAATCGAGTATAACAAAGGTCCCTGGTCGAGTATAACAAAGTTCCCTGATCGAGTGTAACAAAAGTCCCCTGATCGAGATTAACAAAGTCCCCTAATCGAGTATAAAAATGTCCCCTGGTCCATTGTAACAAAGTCCCCTGATCGAGTATAACAAAGTCCCCTAATCAAGTATAACAAAGTCCCCTGATCGAGTATAACAAAGGCCGCTCATCGAGTATAGCAAAGTCCATTGATCAAATATAGGAAAGTCCACAGATCTAGTATGACAAAGTCCCCTGAATCAAGTATAAAAAGGTCCACTGGTCGAGTATAACAAAGTCCCCTGATCGAGTATAACAAAGTCACTTGGTCGAGTATAGCAAAGTCCCCTGATCGAGTATAACAAAGCCCCCTGATCGAGTATAACATATCCTCTGATCGAGTATAACAAAGTCCTCTGGTCGAGTATGACAAAGTCCCCTGATCAAGTATAAAAAAGTCCCCTGATCGAGTATAACAAAGTCCCCTGATCGAGTATAACAAAGTCTCCTGATCGAGTATAACAAAGTCCCTAGATCAAGCATACCAAAGTCCCCTGATCGATTATAACAAAGTCCCCGGTCCAGCATAGCAAAGGGCCCTGAGCGAGTAAGACAAAGTCCTCTAATCGAGTATAACAGAGCCCCCTGCTCGAGTATAACAAAGTCCCCTGGTCGAGTATAGCAAAGTCCCCTAATCGAGTATAACAAAGCCTCCTGATCGAGCAACAAAAGTCCTCAGACTTATATGTCAGAAGCCTTGCAATGAGAGCAATTAAAGTCCCCTGGATCGAGCGCCCAAAAGGCTTCCCAATCGAGCATAACAAAGTCCCTGATCGAGTATAACAAAGTCCCTAGGTCGAGCATACCAAAGCTCCTTAATCGATTATAACAAAGTCCCCCGGTCTAGTATAGCAAAGGGCCCTGATCGAGTAAGACAAAGTCCCCTGATCGAGTATAACAAAGTCCCCTAATCGTGTATAAAAATGTCCCCTGGTCCAGTGAAAGAAAGTCCCCTCATCGAGTATAAAAAAGTCCCCTGGCCCGGTATAACAAAGTCCCTAGATCGAGCATACCAAAGTCCCTGATCGATTATAACAAAATCCCCCGGTCGAGTATAGCAAAGGGCCCTGATCGTTTAAGACAAAATCACCCTGATCGAGTATAAGAAAGTCAACTGATCGAGTATGACGAAGCCCCCTGGATGAGTATAACAAAGTTCCCTGATCGAGTATAACAAAGTCCCCTGATCGAGTATAACAAATTCCCCTGGTCGAGTATGACAAAGCCCCCTGGATGAGTATAACAGTTCCCTGATCGAGTATAACAAAGACTCCTGATCGAGTATAACAAAGTCCCCTGGTCCAGTATAACAAAGTCCACCTGATCGAGTATAACATATCCACTGATCGAGTATAACAACGTCTCCTGGCCTAGTTTAACAAAGTCCCCAGATCGAGGATAACAAAGTCCCCTAATCGATTATAACAAAGTCCCCTAGTCGAGTATGACAAAGGGCCCTCATCGAGTAAGACTAAGTCCCCTCATCGAGTATAACAAAGTCCCCTGATCCTAGTATAAAAAAGCCACGTGGACGAGTATAACAAAGTCCCCTGAACCAAGTATAACAAAGTCCCCTGATCAATTATAACAAAATCCCCCGGTCGAGTATAGCAAAGGGCCCTGATCGTGTAAGACAAAATCACCCTGATCGAGTATAAGAAAGTCAACTGATCGAGTATGACGAAGCCCCCTGGATGAGTATAACAAAGTTCCCTGATCGAGTATAACAAAGTCCCCTGATCGAGTATAACAAATTCCCCTGGTCGAGTATGACAAAGCCCCCTGGATGAGTATAACAGTTCCCTGATCGAGTATAACAAAGTCTCCTGACCGAGTATAACAAAGTCCCCTGGTCCAGTATAACAAAGTCCCCTGATCGAGTATAACATATCCACTGATCGAGTATAAAAACGTCTCCGGGCCTAGTTTAACAAAGTCCCCAGATCGAGGATAACAAAGTCCCCTAATCGATTATAACAAAGTCCCCTAGTCGAGTATGACAAAGGGCCCTGATCGAGTAAGACTAAGTCCCCTCATCGAGTATAACAAAGTCCCCTGATCCTAGTATAAAAAAGCCACTTGGACGAGTATAACAAAGTCCTCTGGTCGAGTATTACAAAGTCCCCTGATCGAGTATTACATATCCCCTGATCGAATATAACAAAGTCCCTGGTGGAGTATAACAAAGTCCCCTGATCGAGTATCACAAAGTCTCCTGGTCGAGTATAACAAAGTTTTCTAATCGAGTATAAAAAAAACCCATCGTCGAGTATAACAAAGTCCTCTGATCGAGTATAACAAATTCCCCTGATCGAGTATAACATATCACTTGATCGAGTATAACAAAGTCCTCTGGTCGAGTATAACAAAGTCCCCTGATCGAGTATAACAATGTCACCTGGTCGAGTATAACAATGTCCCCTGATCGAGTATAACAAAGGCCCCACATCGAGTATAGCAAAGCCCATTGGTCAAATATAGTAAAGTCCACTCATCGAGTATAACAAAGTTCCCCGATCGAGTATAACAAAGGCCTCTGGTCGAGTAAGACAAAGTTCCCTGATCAAGTATAAAAAAGTCCCCCGTTCGAATATTTCAAAGTCCCCTAATCGAGTATAACAAAGTCCCCTGGTCGAGCATAATAAAGCACCCTCATCGAGTATAACAAAGGCCCCTAATCGAGTATAACAAAGTCTCCTGATCGCGTATAACAAAGTCCCCTGATCGAGTATAACAAACTCCCCTGGTTGAGTATAACAAAGTCCTCTGGTCGAGTATAAAAAAGTCCTCTCATCGAGTATAACAAAGGTCCCTCATCGAGGATAATAACGTCCATTGGTCAAGTATAAAAGAGATCCCTGATTGAGTATAACAAAGTCCCTTGGTTGAGTATAACAAAGTCCCCTCATCGAGTATAACAAAGGTCCCTCATCGAGGATAACAACGTCCATTGGTCAAGTATAAAAGAGATCCCTGGTCGAGTATAACAAAGTCCCCTGATCGAGTATAACAAAGGCCCCTGGTCGAGTATAACAAAGTCCCTTGTTCGAGTCTAACAAAAACCCTTATCGAATATAACAAAGTCCCCTAATCGAGTATAACAAAGGTCCCTGGTCGAGTATAACAAAGTTCCCTGATCGAGTGTAACAAAAGTCCCCTGATCGAGAATAACAAAGTCCCCTAATCGAGTATAAAAATGTCCCCTGGTCCATTGTAACAAAGTCCCCTGATCGAGTATAACAAAGTCCCCTAATCAAATATAACAAAGTCCCCTGATCGAGTATAACAAAGGCAGCTCTTCGAGTATAGCAAAGTCCATTGGTCAAATATAGGAAAGTCCACAGATCTAGTATGACAAAGTCCCCTGAATCAAGTATAAAAAAGTCCCCTGGTCGAGTATAACAAAGTCCCCTGATCGAGTATAACAAAGTCCCCTGGTCGAGTATAGCAAAGTCCCCTGATCGAGTATAACAAAGCCCCCTGATCGAGTATAACATATCCTCTGATCGAGAATAACAAAGTCCTCTGGTCGAGTATGACAAAGTCCCCTGATCAAGTATAAAAAAGTCCCCTGGTCGAGTATAACAAAGTCCCCTGATCGAGTATAACAAAGTCCCCTGGTCGAGTATAGCAAAGTCCCCTCATCGAGTATAACAAAGCCCCCTGATCGAGTATAACATATCCTCTGATCGAGAATAACAAAGTCCTCTGGTCGAGTATGAAAAGGCCCCTGGTCGAGTTTAACAAAGTCCCTTGATCGAGTGTAACAAAAGTCCCCTGATCAAGTATAACAAAACTCCCATGGTCGAGTAAAACAAAGTCCCCTAATCAAGTATAAAAATGTCCCCTCGTCCAGTGTAACAAAGTCCCCTGATCGAGTATAAAAAAGTCCCCTGGTCGATTATAGCAAGTCCCCTGGTCGAGTATAACAAAGCCCCCTCATCGAGTATAACAAAGGCCACTAATCGAGTATAACAAAGTCCCCTGATCGAGTATAACAAAGTCCCCTTTGGAGTATAACAAAGTCCCCTGATCGAGTATAACAAAGTCCCCTAGTTGAGTATAACAAAGTCCCTTGATCAAGTATAACATATTCCCTGATTGTGGATAACAAAGTCCTCTGGTCGAGTATAAAAAAGTCCCCTGATCGAGTATAACAAAGTCCCCTGGTCGAGTATAACAAAGTCCCCTCATCGAGTATAACAAAGGCCCCTCATCGAGTATAACAAAGTCCATTGGTCAAGGATAAAAAAGTTCCCTGGTCAAGTATAACAAAGTTCCCTAATCGAGTATAACAAAGTCCCCTGGTCGAGTGTAGCAAAGTCCCCTGATCGAGTATAACAAAGCCTCCTGATCGAGTATAACAAAGTCCCCTGATCGAGTATAACAAAGCCCCCTGCTCGAGTATAACAAAGTCCCCTGATCGAGTCCAAAAAAGGCCTCTAATCGAGTATAACAAAGTTCCCCTGATCTAGTATAAAAAAGGCCCCTCATCGAGTATAACAAAGGCCCCTTATCGAGTATAAGAAGGTCCCCTGATCGAGTATAATAAAGCCGCCTAATCGAGCATAACAAAGTCCCCTGGTCGAGTATAACAAAGTCCCCTGTTCGAGTCTAACAAAGTCCCCTTATCTAGTATAACAAATTCCCCTTATCGAGTATAACAAAGTCCCCTAATCGAGTATAACAAAGGCCCCTGGTCGAGTATAACAAAGTTCCCTGATCGAGTGTAACAAAAGTCCCCTGATCGAGTATAACAAAGCCCCATAGACGAGTATAACAAAGTTCCCTCATCGAGTATAAAAAAGTCCCCTGGTCGAGTATAACAAAGTCCCCTGATCGAGTATAACAAAGTCCCCTGGTCGAGTATAGCAAAGTCCCCTCATCGAGTATAACAAAGCCCCCTGATCGAGTATAACATATCCTCTGATCGAGAATAACAAAGTCCTCTGGTCGAGTATGAAGGCCCTGGTCAGGTTAACAAAGTCCATAGTCAGGTGTAACAAAAGTCCCCTGATCAAGTATAAACAAAACTCCCATGGTCGAAAGTAAAACAAAGTCCCCTAATCAGAGTAAATGTCCCCTCGTCCCGGTGTAGCAAAGTCCCTGATCAGTATAAAAAAGTCTATTCGATTATAGCAAGTCCCTGGTCAGTATAGCAAAGCCCCCCTCATCAGTGAGCAAGGCCACTAATCCGAGTATAACAAAGTTCCCTGATCGAGTGTAACAAAAGTCCCCTGATCGAGAATAACAAAGTCCCCTAGTTGAGTATAACAAAGTCCCCTAGTTGAGTATAACAAAGTCCCTTGATCAAGTATAACATATTCCCTGATTGTGGAAAACAAAGTCCTCTGGTCGAGTATAAAAAAGTCCCCTGATCGAAAATAACAAAGTCCCCTGGTCGAGTATAACAAAGTCCTCACATCGAATATAACAAAGGCCCCTCATCGAGTATAACAAAGTCCATTGGTCAAGGATAAAAAAGTTCCCTGGTCAAGTATAACAAAGTTCCCTAATCGAGTATAACAAAGTCCCCTGGTCGAGTGTAGCAAAGTCCCCTGATCGAGTATAACAAAGCCTCCTGATCGAGTATAACAACGTCCCCTGATCGAGTATAAGAAAGCCCCTTGCTCGAGTATAACAATGTCCCCTGATCGAGTCCAAAAAAGGCCTCTAATCGAGTATAACAAAGTCCCCTGATCTAGTATAAAAAAGGCCCCTCATCGAGTATAACAAAGGCCCCTCATCGAGTATAAGAAGGTCCCCTGATCGAGTATAATAAAGCTGCCTAATCGGGTATAACAAAGTCCCCTGGTCGAGTATAACAAAGTCCCCTGTTCGGGAGTCCTGAGAATTACATATCTGGTATAACAATTCCTTATCGGTATAACAGGAGTCATATCAGGTATAACAAAGTCCCTAATCGAGTATAAAGGCCCATCAAATCAAAGTATAACAAAGTTCCCTGATCGGGAGTGTAACAAAAGTCCCCTGATCGAGTATAACAAAGCCCCATAGACGAGTATAACAAAGTTCCCTCATCGAGTATAACAAAGTCCCCTTATCGAGTATAACAAAGTCCCCTAATCGAGTATAACAAAGGCCCCTGGTCGAGTATAACAAAGTTCCCTGATCGAGTGTAACAAAAGTCCACTGATCGAGTATAACAAAGCCCCATAGACGAGTATAACAAAGTTCCCTCATCGAGTATAACAATGTCCCCTAGTCGAGTCTAACAAAGCCCCCTGGTCCAGTATAACAAAGTCCCCTGATCAAGTATAACATATCCCCTGATAGAGTATAACAACGTCTCCTGGCCCAGTTTAACAAAGTCCCCAGATCGAGCATAACAAAGTCCCCTAATCGATTTTAACAAAGTCCCCTGGTCGAGTATAACAAAGGGCCCTGATCGAGTAAGACAAAGTCCCCTGATCGAGCATAACAAAGTCCCCTGATCCTAGTATAACAAAGCCCCCTGGACGAGTATAACAAAGTCCCCTGAACCGAGTATAACAAAGTCCCCTGATCGAGTAAAACATATCCCCTGATCGAGTATAAAAAAGTCCCTGGTGGAGTATAACAAAGTCCCCTGGTCGAGTATAACAAAGTTTTCTAATCGAGTATAACAAAGGCCCCTGGTTGAGTATAACAAAGTCCTATGATCAAGTATAACAAAGTCCCCTAATCGAGTAAAACAAAGTCCCCTGATCGAGTATAACATATCCCTGATCGAGTATAACAAAGTCCTCTGGTCGAGTATATCAAAGACCCCTGAACGAGTATAACAAAGTCCCTTGGTCGTGTATAACAAAGCCCAGTGATCGAGTACAACAAAGGCCCCTCATCGAGTATAGCAAAGTCCATTGGTCAAATATAGGAAAGTCCACTGATCGAGTATGACAAAGTCCCCTGATCAAGTATAAAAAAGTCCCCTCGTCGAGTATAACAAAGCCCCCTCATCGAGTATAACAAATTCCCCTGGTCGAGTATAGCAAAGTCCCCTGGTCAAGTATAACAAAGCCCCCCTCATCGAGTATAACAAAGGCCTCTAATCGAGTATAACAGAGTCCCTGATTGAGTATAACAAAGTCCCCTGATCGAGTATAACAAAGTCCTCTGGTTGAATACAACAAAGTCCCCTGATCGAGTATTACATATACCCTGATCGAATATAAAAAAGTCCGTTTGCCCAGTATAATAAAGTCCCTAGATCGAGCATACCGAAGTCCACTGATCGATTATAACAAATTCACCGGTCGAGTATAGCAAAGGGCCCTGATCGAGTAACACAAAGTCATCTGAACGAGTATAACAAAGTTTCCTGATCGAGTATAACAAAGTCCGCTTATTGAGTATAACAAAGTCCCCTAATCGAGTATAACAAAGTTCCCTGATCGAGTGTAACAAAAGTCCCCTGATCGAGGATAACAAAGCCCCATAGACGAGTATAACAAAGTTCCCTCATCGAGTATAACAAAGTCCCCTAATCGAGTATAACAAAGTCCCCTGGTCCAGTATAACAAAGTCCCCTGATCAAGTATGACATATCCCCTGATAGAGTATAACAACGTCTCCTGGCCCAGTTTAACTAAGTCCCCAGATCGAGCAAAACAAAGTCCCCTAATCGATTATAACAAAGTCCCCTGGTCGAGTATACCAAAGGGCCCTGATCGAGCAAGACAAAGTCCCCTGATCGAGCATAACAAAGTCCCATGATCCTAGTATAACAAAGCCCCCTGGACGAGTAAAACAAAGTCCCCTGAACCGAGTATAACAAAGTCCCCAGATCGAGTATATCATATCCCCTGATCGAGTATAAAAAAGTCCCTGGTGGAGTATAACAAAGTCCCCTGGTCGAGTATAACAAAGTTTTCTAATCGAGTATAACAAAGGCCCCTGGTTGAGTATAACAAAGTCCTATGATCAAGTATAACAAAGTCCCCTAATCGAGTAAAACAAAGTCCCCTGATCGAGTATAACATATCCCCTGAGTCCTCTGGTCGAGTATAACAAAGTCCCCTGGTCGTGTATAACAAAGCCCAGTGATCAAGTACAACAAATGCCCCTCATCGAGTATAGCAAAGTCCATTGGTCAAATATAGAAAAGTGCACTGATCGAGTATGACAAAGTCCCCTGATCAAGTATAAAAAAGTCCCCTCGTCGAGTATAAGAAAGCCCCCTCATCGAGTATAACAAATTATCCCTGGTCGAGTATAGCAAAGTCCCCTGGTCGAGTATAACAAAGCCCCCCTCATCGAGTATAACAAAGGCCCCAAATCGAGTATAACAAAGTCCTCTGGTTGAGTACAACAAAGTCCCCTGATCGAGTATAACATATCCCCTGATCGAATATAAAAAAGTCCGTTTGCCCAGTATAATAAAGTCCCTAGATGGAGCATACCAAAGTCCTCTGATCGATTATAACAAAGTCCCCCAGTCGAGTATAGCAAAGGGCCCTGATGGAGTAAGACAAAGTCATCTGAACGAGTATAACAAAGTTTCCTGATCGAGAATAACATATCCCCTGATCGAGTATAACAACGTCTCCTGGCCCAGTTTAACAAAGTGCCCAGATCGCGCATAACAAAGTCCCTAATCGATTATAACAAAGTCCCCTGGTCGAGTATAACAAAGGGCCCTGATCGAGTAAGACAAAGTCCCCTCATCGAGTATAACAAAGTCCTTTGATCCTAGTATAACAATGCCCCCTGGACGATTATAACAAAGTCCCCTCTACCGAGTATAACAAAGTCCCTTGATCGAGTATAACATATCCCCTGATCAAGTATAACAAAGGCCCTGGTGGAGTATAACAAAGTCCCCTGGTCGAGTATAACAAAGTTTTCTAATCGAGCATAACAAAGGCCCCTGGACGAGTATAACAAAGTCCTCTGATCAAGTATAACAAAGACCCCTAATCGAGTATAACAAAGTCCCCTAATCAAGTATAACAATGTCCCCTGATCGAGTATAACAAAGTCCCCTCATCGAGTATAACATATCCCTGATCGAGTATAACAAAGTCCCCTGATCGAGTATAACAAAATCCCCTGGTCGAGTATAACAAAGGGCCCTGATCGAGTAAGACAAAGTCCCCTCATCGAGTATAACAAAGTCCTTTAATCCTAGTATAACAATGCCCCCTGGACGAGTATAACAAAGTCCCCTCTACCGAGTATAACAAAGTCCCTTGATCGAGTATAACATATCCCCTGATCAAGTATAACAAAAGCCCTGGTGGATTATAACAAAGTCATCTGATCAAGTATAACAAAGACCACTAATCGAGTATAACAAAGTCCCCTAATCAAGTATAACAATGTCCCCTGATCGAGTATAACAAAGTCCCCTCATCGAGTATAACATATCCCCTGATCGAGTATAACAAAGTCCCCTGATCGAGTATAACAAAGTCCCCTGGTCGGGTATAACAAAACCCCCTCATCAAATATAACAAAGGCCCCTAATCGAGTATAACAAAGTCCCCTGAATGAGTATAACAAAGTCCTCTGGTTGACTATAACAAAGTCCCCTGATAGAGTATAACATATCCCCTGATCGAGTATAACAAAGTCCTCTGGTCGAGTATAAAAAAGTCCCCTGATCGCGTATAACAAAGTCTCCTGGTCGTGTATAACAAAGTCCCCTGCTCGAGTATAACAAAGGCCACCTAATTGAGTAGAACAAAGTCCATTGGTCAAGTATAAAAAAGTCCCCTGGTTCGAGTATAACAAAGTCCCCTAATCGAATATAACAAAGTCCTCTGGTCGAGTATAAAAAAGTCCCCTGATCGAGTATAACAAAGTCCCCTGCTCGAGTATAACAAAGTCCCATTATCGAGTATAACAAAGTCCCTTAATCGAATATAACAAAGTCCTCTGGTCAAGTATAAAAAAGTCCCCTGGTCGAGTATAACAAAGTCCCCGGTTCGTGTATAACAAAGTCCCCTGGTCGAGTATAGCAAAGTCCCCTGATCAAGTATAACAAAGCCCCCTGATCGAGTATAACAAAGTCCCCTAATCGAATATAACAAAGCCCCCTGCTCGAGTATAAAAAAGTCCTCTGGTCGAGTATAACAAAGTCCCCCGGTCGAGTATAGCAAAGGGCCCTAATCGAGTAAGACAAAGTCACCTGATCGAGTATAACAAAGGCCCCTCATCGAGTCCAAAAAAGGCCCCTAATCAAGTGTAACAAAGTCCCCTGATCTAGAATAACAAAGGCCTCTGATCGAGTATAACAAAGGCCCCTCATCGAGTTTAAGAAAGTCCCCTGATCGAGTATAACAAAGCCGCCTAATCGAGTATAACAAAGTCCCCTGGTCGAGTATAACAAATTCCCCTGTTCGAGTATAACAAAGTCCCCTGGTCGAGTATAGCAAAGTCCCCTGATCGAATATAACAAAGCCTCCTGATCGAGTATAACAGAGTCCCCTAATCGAGTATAACAAAGCCCCCTCCTCGAGTATAACAAAGTTCCCTGGTCGAGTGTAGCAAAGTCCCCTGATCGAGTATAACAAAGCCTCCTGATCGAGTATAACAAAGTCCCCTGATCGAGTATAACAAAGCCCCCTGCTCGAGTATAACAAAGTCCCCTAATCGAGTCCAAAAAATGCCTCTAATCGAGTATAACAAAGTCCCCTGATCTAGTATAACAAAGGCCCCTTATCGAGTATAACAAAGTCCCCTGGTCGAGTATAACAAAGTCTCCTGTTCGAGTATAACAAAGTCCCCTGCTCGAGTATAACAAAGTCCCCTAATCGAGTTCAAAAAAGGCCTCTAATCGAGTATAACAAAGTCCCCTGATCTAGTATAACAAAGGCCCCTTATCGAGTATAACAAAGTCCCCTGGTCGAGTATAACAAAGTTTTCTAATTGAGTATAAAAAAGCCCATCGTCGAGTATAACAAAGTCCTCTGATCGAGTATAACAAATTCACCTGATCGAGGATAACATATCACCTGATCGAGTATAACAAAGTCCTCTGGTCGAGTATAACAAAGTCCCATGATCGAGTATAACAATGTCACCTGGTCGAGTATAACAATGTCCCCTGATCGAGTATAACAAAGGCACCACATCGAGTATAGCAAAGCTCATTGGTCAAATATAGTAAAGTCCACTCATCGGGTATAACAAAGTTCCCTAATCAAGTATAACAAAGTCCCCTGATCGAGTATAACAAAGGCCGCTCATCGAGTATAGCAAAGTCCATTGGTCAAATATAGGAAAGTCCACAGATCTAGTATGACAAAGTCCCCTGAATCAAGTATAAAAAAGTCCACTGGTCGAGTATAACAAAGTCCCCTGATCGTGTATAACAAAGTCACCTGGTCGAGTATAGCAAAGTCCCCTGATCGAGTATAACAAAGCCCCCTGATCGAGTATAACATATCCTCTGATCGAGTATAACAAAGTCCTCGGGTCGAGTATGACAAAGTCCCCTGATCAAGTATAAAAAAGTCCCCTGGTCGAGTATAACAAAGTCCCCTGATCGATTATAACAAAGTCCCCTGGTCGAGTATAGCAAAGTCCCCTCATCGAGTATAACAAAGCCCCCTGATCGAGTATAACATATCCTCTGATCGAGTATAACAAAGTCCTCCGGTCGAGTATGAAAAGGCCCCTGGTCGAGTATAACAAAGTCCCTTGATCGAGTGTAACAAAAGTCCCCTGATCAAGTATAACAAAACTCCCATGGTCGAGTAAAACAAAGTCCCCTAATCAAGTATAAAAATGTCCCATGGTCCAGTGTAACAAAGTCCCCTGATCGAGTATAAAAAAGTCCCCTGGTCGATTATAGCAAATCCCCTGGTCGAGTATAACAAAGCCCCCTCATCGAGTATAACAAAGGCCACTAATCGAGTATAACAAAGTCCCCTAATCGAGTATAACAAAGTCCCCTTTAGAGTATAACAAAGTCCCCTGATCGAGTATAACAAAGTCCCTTGATCAAGTATAACATATTCCCTGATTGTGGACAACAAAGTCCTCTGGTCGAGTATAAAAAAGTCCCCTGATCGAAAATAACAAAGTCCCCTGGTCGAGTATAACAAAGTCCCCACATCGAGTATAACAAAGGCCCCTCATCGAGTATAACAAAGTCCATTGGTCAAGGATAAAAAAGTTCCCTGGTCAAGTATAACAAAGTTCCCTAATCGAGTATAACAAAGTCCCCTGGTCGAGTGTAGCAAAGTTCCCTGATCGAGTATAACAAAGCCTCCTGATCGAGTATAACAAAGTCCCCTGATCGAGTATAAGAAAGCCCCCTGCTCGAGTATAACAATGTCCCCTGATCGAGTCCAAAAAAGGCCTCTAATCGAGTATAACAAAGTCCCCTGATCTATTATAAAAAAGGCCCCTCATCGAGTATAACAAAGGCCCCTCATCGAGTATAAGAAGGTCCCCTGATCGAGTATAATAAAGCCGCCTAATCGGGTATAACAAAGTCCCCTGGTCGAGTATAACAAAGTCCCCTGTTCGAGTCTAACAAAGTCCCCTTATCTAGTATAACAAATTCCCCTGATCGAGTATAACAAAGTCCCCTCATCGAGTATAACATATCCCCTGATCGAGTATATCAAAGTCCTCTGGTCGTGTATAACAAAGTCCCCTGATCGAGTATAACAAAGGCCCCTCATTGAGTAGAATAAAGTCCATTGGTCAAGTATAAAAAAGTCCCCTGGTTCGAGTATAACAAAGTCCCCTAATCGAATATAACAAAGTCCTCTGGTCGAGCATAAAAAAGTCCCCTGATCGAGTATAACAAAGTCCCTGCTCGAGTACAACAAAGTCCCCTCATCGAGTATAACAAAGTCCCCTAATCGAATATAACAAAGTCCTCTGGTCAAATATAAAAAAGTCCCCTGGTCGAGTATAACAAAGTCCCCGGTTCGTGTATAACAAAGTCCCCTGGACGAGTATAGCAAAGTCTCCTGATCAAGTATAACAAAGCCTCCTCATCGAGTATAACAAAGTCCCCTGATCGAATATAACAAAGCCCCCTGCTCGAGTATAAAAAAGTTCCCTGGTCAAGTAAGACAAAGTCCCCTGATCGAGTATAACAAAGGCCCCTCATCGAGTCCAAAAAAGGCCCCTCATCGAGTATAAGAAAATCCCCTGATCGAGTATAACAAAGCCGCCTAATCGAGTATAACAAAGTCCCCTGGTCGAGAATAACAAAGTTCCCTGTTCGAGTATAACAAAGTCACCTGGTCGAGTATAGCAAAGTCCCCTGATCGAATATAACAAAGCCTCCTGATCGAGTATAACAGAGTCCCCTAATCGAGTATAACAAAGCCTCCTGCTCGAGTATAACAAAGTCCCCTGGTCGAGTATAGCAAAGTCCCCTGATCGAGTATAACAAAGCCTCCTGATCGAGTATAACAAAGTCCCCTGATTGAGTATAACAAAGCCCCCTGCTCGAGTATAACAAAGTCCCCTAATCGAGTCCAAAAAAGGCCTCTAATCGAGTATAACAAAGTCCCCTGATCTAGTATAACAAAGGCTCCTTATCGAGTATAACAAAGTCCCCTGGTCGAGTATAACAAAGGTTCCTCATCGAGTAAGACAAAGTCCCCTCATCGAGTATAACAAAGTCCTCTGATGCTAGAATAACAAAGCCCCCTGGACGAGTATAACAAAGTCCCCTAATCGAGTCTAAAAAAGGCCTCTAATCGATTATAACAAAGTCCCCTGATCTAGTATAACAAAGGCCCCTCATCGAGTATAACAAAGGCCCCTCATCGAGTTTAAGAAAGTCCCCTGATCGAGTATAACAAAGCCGCCTAATCGAGTATAACAAAGTCCCCTGATCGAGTATAACAAAGTCCCCTCATCGAGTATAACAAAGCCTCCTGATCGAGTATAACAAAGTCCCCTAATCGAGTATAACAAAGGCCCCTCATGGAGTATAACAAAGTTCATTGGTCAAGTATAAAAAAGTTCTCTGGTCGAGAATAACAAAGCCCCCTGTTCGAGTATAACAAAGTCCCCTCGTCGAGTATAGCAAAGTCCCCTGATCGAATAAAACAAAGCCTCCTGATCGATTATAACAAAGTCCCCTAATCGAGTATAAGAAAGCCCGCTGGTCGAGTATAACAAAGTCCCCTGGTCGAGTATAGTAAAATCCCCTGACCGAGTATAACAAAGCCTCCTGATCGAGTATAACAAAGTCCCCTGATCGAGTATAACAAAGCCCCCTGCTCGAGTATAACAAAGTCCCCTAATCGAGTCCAAAAAAGGCCTCTAATCGAGTATAACAAAGCCCCTGATCTAGTATAACAAAGGCCCCTGATCGAGTATAACAAAGGCCCCTCATCGAGTATAAGAAAGTCCCCTGATCGAGTATAACAAAGCTGCCTAATCGAGTATAACAAAGTCCCCTGGTAGAGTATAACAAAGTCCCCTGTTCGAGTCTAACAAAGTCCCCTTATCGAGTATAACAAATTCCCCTTATCGAGTATAACAAAGTCCCCATATCGAGTATAACAAAGTCCCCTAATCGAGTATAATAAAGGCCCCTTGTCGAGTATAACAAAGTCCCCTGATCGAGTGTAACAAAAGTCCCCTTATCGAGTATAACAAAGTCCCCTAATCGAGTATAAAAATGTCCTCTGGACCAGTGTAACAAAGTCCCCTAATCGATTATAACAAAGTCCCCTGGTCGAGTATAAGAAAGGGCCCTGATCGAGTAAGACAAAGTCCCCTCATCGAGTATAACCTAGTCCTCTGATGCTAGTATAACAAAGCCCCTTGGACGAGTATAACAAAGTCCCCTGAACCGAGTATAACAAAGTCCCCTGATCGAGTACAACATATCCCCTGATCGAGTATAACAAGTCCCTGGTGGTGTATATTAAAGTCCCCTGGTCGAGTACAACAAAGTTTTCTAATCGAGCATAACAAAGGCCCCTTGTCGAGTATAACAAAGTCCTCTGATCAAGTATAACAAAGTCCCCTGATCGAGAATAACAAAGTCCCCTAATCAAGTATAACAAAGTCCCCTGATCGAGTATAACAAAGTCCCCTGATCGAGTATAACATATCCCCTCATCGAATATAACAAAGTCCCCTGGTCGAGTATAACAAAGTCCCCTGATCGAGTATAACAAAGACCCCTCATCGAGTATAGCAAAGTCCATCGGTCAAATATAGGAAAGTCCACTGATCGAGTATGACAAAGTCCCCTGATCAAGTATAAAAAAGTCCCTTGGTCGAGTATAACAAAGTCCCCTGATCGAGTATAACAAAGTCCCCTAGTCGAGTATAACAAAACCCCCTCATCAAGTATAACAAAGGCCCCTAATCGAGTATAACAAAGTCCCCTGATTGAGTATAACAAAGTCCCCTCATCGAGTATAACAAAGTCCTCCGGTTGAGTATAACAAAGTCCCGTGATCGAGTATAACATATCCCCTGATAGAGTATAACAAAGTCCTCTGGTCGAGTATAAAAAAGTCCCCCTAATCGAGTATAACAAAGTCCCCTGGTCGAGTATAACAAAGTCCCCTGTTCGAGTCTAACAAAGTCCCCTTATCGAGTATAACAAATTCCCCTTATCGAGTATAACAAAGTTCCCATATCGAGTATAACAAAGTCCCCTAATCGAGTATAATAAAGGCCCTTTGTCGAGTATAACAAAGTCCCCTGATCGAGTGTAACAAAAGTCCCCTAATCGAGTATAACAAAGTCCCCTAATCGAGTATAAAAATGTCCTCTGGACCAGTGTCACAAAGTCCCCTGATCGAGTATAAAAAAGTCCCCTTGCCCAGAATAACAAAGTCCCTAGATCGAGCATACCAAAGACCCCTGATCGATTATATCAAAGTCCCTTGGTCGAGTATAGCAAAGGGCCCTGATCGAGTAAGACAAAGTCCCCTGATCGAGTATAACAAAGTCCCCTGGTCGAGTATAACAAAACCCCTTGGATGAGTATAACAAAGTTTCCTAATCGAGTATAACAAAGTCCCCAGATCGAGTATAACAAAGTCCCCTGCTACAGTATAACAAAGTCCCCTGATCGAGTATAACATATCCCCTGATCGAGTATAACAACGTCTCCTGGCCCAGTTTAACAAAGTCCCCAGATCGAGCATAATAAAGTCCCCTAATCGATTATAACAAAGTCCCCTGGGCGAGTATAATAAAGGGCCCTGATCGAGTAAGACAAAGTCCCCTCATCGAGTATAACCTAGTCCTCTGATGCTAGTATAACAAAGCCCCTTGGACGAGTGTAACAAAGTCCCCTGAACCGAGTATAACAAAGTCCCCTGATCGAGTACAACATATCCCCTGATCGAGTATAACAACTCCCTGGTGGTGTATATTAAAGTCCCCTGGTCGAGTATAACAAAGTTTTCTAATCGAGCATAACAAAGGCCCCTTGTCGAGTATAACAAAGTCCTCTGATCAAGTATAACAAAGTCCCCTGATCGA
>NW_024722850.1:0-8385 GCF_018991925.1 Homarus americanus | reverse complement strand
GAGGATATAGCACACTGTACACTATAGGTCAGTGAGGATATAGCACACTGTACACTATAGGTCAGTGATGATATAGCACACTGTACACTATAGGTCAGTGAGGATATAGCACACTGTACACTATAGAGCAGTGAGGATATAGCACACTGTACACTATAGGTCATTGAGGATATAGCACACTTCACACTATAGGTCAGTGAGGATATAGCACACTGTGCACTATAGGGCAGTGAGGATATAGCACACTGTACACTATAGGAAAGTGAGGATATAGCACACTTTACACTATAGAGCAGTGAGGATATAGCACACTGTACACTATAGGGCAGTGAGGATATAGCACATTGTACACTATAGGGCAGTGAGGATATAGTACACTGTACACTATAGAGCAGTGAGGATATAGCACACTGTACACTATAGGGCAGTGAGGATATAGCACACTGTACACTATAGAGCAGTGAGGATATAGCACACTGTACACTATAGGACAGTGAGGATATAGCACACTGTACACTATAGGGCAGTGAGGATATAGCACACTGTACACTATAGGGCAGTGAGGATATGATACACTGTACACTATAGGTCAGTGAGGATATAGCACACTTTACACTATAGGTCAGTGAGGATATAGCACACACTGTGCACTATAGGGCAGTGAGGATGTAACACACTGTACACTATAGGTCAGTGAGGATATAGCACACTGGCCACTATAGGTCCCAGTGAGGATGTATAGCACACTGTACACTATAGGTCAGTGAGGATATAGCATACTGTACACTATAGGGCAGTGAGGATATAGCACACTGTACACTATAGGTCAGTGAGGATATAGCACACTGTACACTATAGGTCAGTGAGGATATAGCACACTGTACACTATAGGTTAGTAAGGATATAGCATACTGTACACTATAGGTCAGTGAGGATATAGCATACTGTACACTATAGAGCAGTGAGGATATAGCACACTGTACACTATAGGTCAGTGAGGATATAGCACACTTTACACTATAGGTCAGTGAGGATATAGCACACTGTACACTATAGGGCAGTGAGGATATAGCACACTTTACACTATAGGGCAGTGAGGATATAGCACACTGTACACTATAGGGCAGTGAGGATATAGCACACTGTACACTATAGGTCAGTGAGGATATAGCACACTGTACACTATAGGGCAGTGAGGATATAGCACACTGTACTCTATAGGTCAGTGAGGCTATAGCACACTGTACACTATAGGTCAGTGAGGATATAGCACACTGTACACTATAGGTCAGTGAGGATATAGCACACTGTACACTATAGGTCAGTGAGGATATAGCACACTGTACACTATAGGTCAGTAAGGATATAGCACACTGTACACTATAGGTCAGTGAGGATATAGCACACTGTACACTATAGGGGAGTGAGGATATAGCACACTGTACACTTAAGAGCAGTGAGGATATAGCACACTGTACACTATAGGTCAGTGAGGATATGGCACACTTCACACTATAGGTCAGTGAGGATATAGCACACTGTACACTATAGGTCAGTGAGGATATAGCACACTGTACACTATAGAGCAGTGAGGATATAGCACACTGTACACTATAGGTCAGTGAGGATATATCACACTGTACACATAGGCCGTGAGGATATAGCACACTTCATGCACTATAGGTCAGTGGGGATATAGCACACTGTACAATTATAGGTCAGTGTGAGGATATAGCACACTGTACACTATAGAGCAGTGGGGAGGATATAGCATATCAGGCTACACTATAGGTCAGTGAGATATAGCACACTGCACAATTGGTAGGGCAGTGAGGTTATAGCACACTGCACACTTGAAGCAGTGAGGATATAGCACACTGTACACTATAGGGCAGTGAGGATATAGCACACTGTACACTATAGAGCAGTGAGGATATAGCATACTGTACACTATAGGGCAGTGAGGATATAGCACACTGTACACTATAGGTCAGTGAAGATGTAGCATACTGTTCACTATAGAGCAGTGAGGATATAGCACACTGGACACTATAGAGCAGTGAGGATATAGCATACTGTACACTATAGGGCAGTGAGGTTATAGCACACTGTACACTATAGGGCAGTGAGGATATAGCACACTGTAAACTATAGGTCAGTGAGGATATAGCATACTGTACACTATAGGTCAGTGAGGATATAGCACACTGTACACTATAGGGCAGTGAGGATATAGCATACTATAAACTATAGGGCAGTGAGGATATAGCACACTGTACACTATAGGGCAGTGAGGATATAGCACACTGTACACTATTGGGCAGTGAGAATATAGCATACTGTACACTATAGGGCAGTGAGGATATAGCACACTGTACACTATAGGCAGTGAGGATATAGCACACTGTACACTATAGGTCAGTGAGGATATAGCACACTGTACACTATAGAGCAGTGAGGATATAGCACACTGTACACTATAGGGCAGTGAGGATATAGCACACTGTACACTATAGGTCAGTGAGGATATAGCACACTGTACACTATAGGAGCAGTGAGGATATAGCACACTGTACACTATAGACAGTGAGGATATAGCACACTGTACACTATAGGTCAGTGAGGATATAGCACACTGTACACTATAGGTCAGTGATGATATAGCACACTGTACACTATAGGTCAGTGAGGATATAGCACACTGTACACTATAGAGCAGTGAGGATATAGCACACTGTACACTATAGGTCATTGAGGATATAGCACACTTCACACTATAGGTCAGTGAGGATATAGCACACTGTGCACTATAGGGCAGTGAGGATATAGCACACTGTACACTATAGGAAAGTGAGGATATAGCACACTTTACACTATAGAGCAGTGAGGATATAGCACACTGTACACTATAGGGCAGTGAGGATATAGCACATTGTACACTATAGGGCAGTGAGGATATAGTACACTGTACACTATAGAGCAGTGAGGATATAGCACACTGTACACTATAGGGCAGTGAGGATATAGCACACTGTACACTATAGAGCAGTGAGGATATAGCACACTGTACACTATAGGACAGTGAGGATATAGCACACTGTACACTATAGGGCAGTGAGGATATAGCACACTGTACACTATAGGGCAGTGAGGATATAGCACACTGTACAATTACAGGTCAGTGCATATAGCACACTGTACAATTATAGGCAGTGAGGATATAGCACACTGTACACTATAGGTCAGCAGATATAGCACACTGTACACTATAGGGCAGTGAGGATATAGCACACTGTACACTATAGGGCAGTGAGGATATAGCACACTGTACACTATAGGTCAGTGAGGATATAGCACACTGTACACTATAGAGCAGTTAGGATATAGCACACTGTACACTATAGAGCAGTGAGGATATAGCACACTGTACACTATAGGGCAGTGAGGATATAGCACACTGTACACTATAGGGCAGTGAGGATATAGCACACTGTACACTATAGGTCAGTGAGGATATAGCACACTGTACACTATAGGGCAGTGAGGATATAGCACACTGTACACTATAGGGCAGTGAGGATATAGCACACTGTACACTATAGGTTAGTGAGGATATAGCACACTGTACACTATAGAGCAGTGAGGATATAGCACACTGTACACTATAGGGCAGTGAGGATATAGCACACTGTACACTATAGGTCAGTGAGGATATAGCACACTGTACACTATAGGTCAGTGAGGATATAGCATACTGTACACTATAGGGCAGTAAGGATATAGTACACTGTACACTATAGGACAGTGAGGATATAGCACACTGTACACTATAGGTCAGTGAGGATATAGCATACTGTACACTATAGAGCAGTGAGGATATAGCACACTGTACACTATAGGTCCAGTGAGGATATAACATTCTGTACACTATAGGGCAGTGAAGGATGTAGCATACTGTACACTAGGGGCAGGGAAAAAACACTTTTATTTGAGTTGCAGGCTGCACTTTTCAGGGAATGTTAGTATGGCTGTAACAAACACCTGTGCAAAATTTCATGCCATTTCATGCATACTTACCCTGCCGCATCGCGAACGACTTTTTGTCAACTTTTAGTGTATACCAAAAATTAGGTGTCATTTAATGTTTTCCAGGATAATGATAAATTTTACATGGGTGACATCGATTTAATTCACATGTTATTTTACAGGTACACCGTATAGAAAATCATTACAAGTTCATATTGAAATTCTTTTTTGTGCGGAACCTTGGCATCATTTTCCTAGACAATAATCTTTGCCTAATATATCCATCTCTCGATTCGTATCCCGTCACTTCAGTGCAAGCTTCAGTCATCACTTTTATGCCTCTCTCGACCGCCTGAGTGCTGTTTGGCCACTTGGGCACCACTAATGGTGTCTCAAGAATGTCATTAACCTGTAGATTTGACAGAGAAGCAATGTAAGGAGGCTCAGTCTTGAGTTCATTCCTCCAGTTAATCATGGAATGATAGTTTTTTGCTTGCCACTTTAGTTTCGGAGTCACCACCTTTCTCATGTTGACTACAGGAGGCACATCCTCATTCCCATCTCCATCTTTACCCTCCTCATCAGTATAGTTTAACAAATTCTCGTCAACAGCAGCATCAGAATCTTCCTCCTCCTCTTCAGATCTGCCAGTGCATTCTTCCTTTTGCTGATTCTCCTCTCTAATTTTTCTTATCATTGAGACAGCTTTTCTCTAACAGTCATGTCCTCATCTGCACACATACCAAGAAGAAGTTGATCTGTGTGGGCGAAGTATGCATTTCTCTGGACAGCCTTCTTCACTATCGTCTCCTCCTCACTATTCAGGTGTTTCATATATAGCAGGGACTGGAATACGTTCCTTGAGCCGTGTGTTACGTAAGAGTGTATCTTGATGTAAAACCACATTGGAGCACTGAACTTTATTATTGTAATGACAATTCTTTTCAACTCATGGCTGGGTCTTGATGTTGCTACATACAGCCTGAGGATTCAACTCCATAAGGTGTTCCACCTTGACACACAGGGAGGACCTGGCTCAATAGCAGCCAAGTCATCTTCAACAACACCTGTGATAATTCCTTTACAAATCCTATACAGGTATTTCTGATCCCAGGACAGATCTTTCTCCACTTCATCTTTAAACACAGGGAAATCAGGGAACTGACTGGCTGGAAGGCGACAACTGGAAGCTCAGACAAAGACTCCTTGATCTGCTTTCCAATGGGACCACGCCAATGCTCAGGACCACTTGGTTTACCATCATAGTGATAAAAAACTGCGCTGAAAGGCAGCTCATTTCCGTGAAGCTGACATATGAAATAATGGAGCGGGTGACCAAGTAACATTTCAAGATGATGAATGACTCCATTTTCTGATCCTACATTTACATTGGTTCCATCACAACCAACACACACAATGGGCTGCTGGGTTAGATTTTTCTCCACCAGAAACTCGTGAATAGTTTTGGCAATCTGCTTTCCGTGTCCAGTCTTGGGAGTCACATGTGTGAGATATTCATTGCCAGGCTCAACCATGATGACATAATGATCTTTCACCATCATCCTCGAACTCCATTTCTCGGTCTTCTCATTCTTTATCATCACACGAGTGGCGGTCTTCTTATCAGCAAAATAGAGTGACGTCAAATTATCTAAACTAGCCATCTCAATTTCTTGCCTCTTAAATCGGTTTTTTTGTCTCGCATCCCGCAGCTTATGTGGTCCAATAACCTGACTCTTGTCATCCTTTGTGATAATGCCATAGTCAGTTAAGGTGGCAGTAGCAATGGCAGCTACTTACCCAGGTCTCCCCTACATTACAGTACAGTAACACAACATTGTGAAATGAAATAAGAAAAGGCTGATAATCAATATAGACATAGCACCATACTCATCTGCAACAAGACAACTGAAATGAAATAAGAGATATGAAAAAAAAGTTGATAAACACTGAACAGAACATTGCACCGCCACAGCGGCTGTTTGGCTAGTACTGTAGGTAAATTTAAAAATTTCAGTAGAAAATGCGGCAGACTAAACCTCGACATATCAGCTTCAAATTTGGCATGGAGTCTTAGATATGTATAAGGAACAATGCCTGAAGAGTGCAGCTTTGAGCAAAATTTCACTGCCCCTACCGTACACTATAGAGCAGTGATGGATATAGCATACTGTACACTATAGGTCAGTGAGGATGTAGCACACTGTACACTATAGGTCAGTGAGGATATAGCACGCTGTACACTATAGGTCAGTGAGGATATAACACACTGTATACACTATAGGTCAGTGAGGATATAGCACACTGTACACTATAGGGCAGTGAGGATATAGCACACTGTACACTATAGGGCAGTGGTGATATAGCACAGTGTACACTATAGGTCAGTGAGGATATAGCACGCTGTACACTATAGGTCAGTGAGGATATAGCACACTGTACACTATAGGGCAGTGAGGATATAGCACATTGTACACTATAGAGCAGTGAGGATATAGCACACTGTACACTATAGGTCAGTGAGGATATAGCATACTGTACACTATAGAGCAGTGAGGATATAGCACACTGTACACTATAGGGCAGTGAGGATATTGCATACTCTACACTATAGGTCAGTGAGGATATAGCACACTGTACACTCTAGGTCAGTGAGGATATAGCACACCTTACACTATAGGTCAGTGAGGATATAGCACACTGTACACTATAGGTCAGTGAGGATATAGCACACTGTACACTATAGAGCAGTGAGGATATAGCATACTGTACACTATAGGGCAGTGAGGATATAGCACACTGTACACTATAGGGCAGTGAGACCACTATAGGACAGTGAGGATAGCACACTGCACACTATAGGACAGTGAGGATATAGCACACTTTACACTATAGGGCAGTAGGATATAGCACACTGTACACTATAAACAGTGAGGATATAACACACTGTACACTATAGGGCAGTGAGGATATAGCACACTGTACACTATAGGTCAGTGAGGATATAGCACACTGTACACTATAGAGCAATGAGGATATAGCACACTGTACACTATAGGTCAGTGAGGATATAGCACACTGTACACTATAGGTCAGTGAGGATATAGCACACTGTACACTATAGAGCAGTGAGGATATAGCACACTGTACACTATAGAGCAGTGAGGATATAGCACACTGTACACTATAGGTCAGTGAGGATATAGCATACTGTACACTATAGGTCAGTGAGGATATAGCACACTGTACACTATAGAGCAGTGAGGATATAGCACACTGCACACTATAGGGCAGTGAGGATATAGCACACTGTACACTATAGGTCAGTGAGGATATAGCATACTGTACACTATAGAGCAGTGAGGATATAGCACACTGTACACTATAGGTCAGTGAGGATATAGCATACTGTACACTATAGGGCAGTGAGGATATAGCACACTGTACACTATAGGTCAGTGAGGATACTCTTTTACTGTACACTATAGGACAGTGAGGATATGATACACTGTACACTATGGGTCAGTGAGGATACTTACTGTACACTATAGGTCAGTGAGGATATAGCACACTGTACACTATAGGTCGATGAGGATATAACACACTGTATACTATAGGTCAGTGAGGATATAGCATTCTGTACACTATAGGGCAGTGAGGATATAACATACTGTACACTACCAGAGCAGTGATGGATATAGCATACTGTACACTATAGGGCAGTGAGGATATAGCACACTGTACACTATAGGTCAGTGAGGATATAGCACACTGTACACTATAGGTCAGTGAGGATATAGCACACTGTACACTATAGGTCAGTGAGGATATAGCAAACTGTACACTATAGGTCAGTGAGGATATAGCACACTGTACACTATAGGTCAGTGAGGATATAGCACACTGTACACTATAGGCCAGTGAGGATATAGCACACTGTACACTATAGGTCAGTGAGGATATAGCACACTGTACACTATAGGTCAGTGAGGATATAGCATACTGTACACTATAGGTCAGTGAGGATATAGTACACTGTACACTATAGGTCAGTGAGGATATAGCACACTGTACACTATAGAGCAGTGAGGATATAGCATACTGTACACTATAGGGCAGTGAGGATATAGCATACTGTACACTATAGGTCAGTGAGGATATAGCATACTGTACACTATAGAGCAGTGAGGTTATAGCATACTGTACACTATAGGGCAGTGAGGATATAGCACACTGTACACTATAGAGCAGTGAGGATATAGCATACTGTACACTATAGGTCAGTGAGGATATAGCATACTGTACACTATAGAGCAGTGAGGATATAGCATACTGTACACTATAGGGCAGTGAGGATAT
>NW_024722849.1:0-8706 GCF_018991925.1 Homarus americanus | reverse complement strand
AGGACTTTGTTATACTCGATAAGGAGACTTTGTTATACTCGATCTAGGGCCTTTGTTATACTTGATCAGGGGCCTTTGTTATAATCGTTCAGGGGACTTTGTTATACTCGATCAGGGGACTTTGTTATACTCGATCAGGGGTCTTTGTTATACTCGATTAGGGGAGTTTGTTATAATTCTACCAGGGGACTTTGTTATACTCGATGAGGGGCCTTTGTTAAACTCGATAAGGGGGCTTTGTTATACTCGACCAGGGTACTTTGTTATACTCGATCAGGGGCCTTTGTTAAACTCGATGAGGGGACTTTGTTATATTCGACCAGGGGGCTTTGTTATACTCGATCAGGGGCCTTTGTTAAACTCGATGAGGGGCCTTTGTTATACTCGATCAAGGGACTTTGTTATACACGGTCAGGGAAGTTTGATATACTCGATCAGGGGACTTTGTTATACTCGATCTGGGGCCTTTGTTATACTTGATCAGGGGGCTTTGTTATACTCTCGATCAGGGGACTTTAGTTTTTCTCGGATAAGGGGACTTTGTTATACTCGATGAGGGGGCTCTGTTACATCGATCAGGAAGTTTGTTATACTCTCGATCATGGGCCTTGTTATACTCTCGATCAGAAACTTTGTTATACACGAAGAGGGACTTTTGTTATACTCGATCAGGGCTTTTATACTTCTGATCAGGGGGCATTTTGTTACACTGTTCAGGGACTCTTTGTTATAATCGATCAGGGACTTTGTTATACTCGAACAGGGAGTTTTGTTAGCGGGCCTGACCAGGGACTTTTGTTGGCACTGCTGATCAGGGGCCTTATTATACTTTGATCAGGGGCTTTTGTTATACTCGATCAGGGGACTTTGTTATTCTCGATAAGGGGGTCTTTGTTATACTCGATCCGGGGGCTTTGTTATACTTGATCAGGGGTTTTGTTATACTCGATCAGGGGACTTTGTTATTCTCGATAAGGGGGTCTTTGTTATACTCGATCTGGCGGCTTTGTTATACGCGATCAGGGAACTTTGTTATACTCGATTAGGGGCCTTTGTTATACTCGTTCAGGCGTCTTTGTTATACTCGACCAGGGGACTTTGTTATACTCGATTAGGGGCCTTTGTTAAACTAGATCAGGGGCCTTTGTTATACTCGATGAGGGGACTTTGTTATACTCGATCAGGGGACTTTATTATAATCGATCAGGGTTCTTTGTTATACTCGATCAAGGAACTGTGTTATACTCGATCAGGGGGCTTTGTTATACTCGATCAGGGGACTTCGTTATTCTCGATAAGGGGGCTTTGATATACTCAATTAGGGGGCTTTGTTATACTCGATCAGGGAACTTTTGTATACTTGATCAGGGGCCTTTGTTATACTCGTTCAGGCACTTTTGTTATATTCGATCAGGGGGCTTTGTTATACTCGATCAGGGGCATTTGTTATAATCTTTCAGGGGACAATGTTATACTCGAACAGGGGACCTTGTTATACTCGATCAGGGGACTTTGTTATACTCGATCAGGGGACTTTTTTATACTCGATCAGGGAACTTTGTTATACTCGATCAGGGGCCTTTGTTATACTAGATCTGGGGCTTTTGTTATACTTGATCAGGGGGCTTTGTTACACTCGATCAGGGGACTTAGTTTTTCTCGATAAGGGGGACTTTGTTATACTCGATGAGGGGGCTCTGTTATACTCGATCAGGGGCCTTTGTTATACTTGATCAGGGGGCTTTGTTATACTCGATCAGGGGACTTTGTTATTCTCGATAAGGGGGTCTTTGTTATACTCGATAAGGGGCTTTGTTATACTTGATCAGGGGTTTTGTTATACTTGATCAGGGGACTTTGTTATTCTCGATAAGGGGATCTTTGTTATACTCTATTAGGGGGCTTTGTTATACTCGATCAGGGAACTTTGTTATACTCGATCAGGGGCCTTTGTTAAACTCGTTCAGGCGTCTTTGTTATACTCGACCAGGGGACCTTGTTATACTCGATCTGGAGCCTTTGTTATACTTGATCAGGGGGCTTTGTTATACTCGATCGATCAGGGAACTTTGTTATACTCGATCAGGGACTTAGGTATTCTCGATAAGTGGGACTTTGTTATATACTCAATTAGGGGCTTTGTTATACTCGATCGAACTTTTGTATACCGATCAGAGCGTTTGTTATACTCATTCGAACTTTTGTTATATATTCGATCAGGGGGCTTTTATACTCGATCAGGGCATTTTGTGCCGTCGTTGAGGGACAATGTTATACTCCGAACGAGGGACCTTGTTATACTCGATCAGGGACCTTGTTATACTCGATCAGGGGACTTTGTTATACTCGATCAGGAACTTTGTTATATACTCGATCAGGGGCCTTTGTTATACTCGTTCAGGCGTCTTTGTTATACTCGAACAGGGGACTTTGTTATACTCGATCAGGGAACTTTGTTATACTCGATCAGGGGCCTTTGTTATGCTCGTTCAGGCGTCTTTGTTATACTCGACCAGGGGACTTTGTTATACTCGATCAGGGGCCTTTGTTAAATCGATGAGGGGCCTTTGTTATACTCGACTAGGGGACTTTGTTATACTCGATCTGGAGCCTTTGTTATACTTGATCAGGGGGCTTTGTTATACTCGATCAGGTTACCTAGTTATTCTAGATAAGGGTGACTTTGTTTTACTCGATGAGGGGGCTTTGTTATACTCGATCAGGGAAATTTTTTTATACTCGATCATGGGCCTTTGTTATACTCGATCAGGGGTTTTGTTATACTCGATCAGGGGCCTTTGTTATACTTGATCAGGGGGCTTTATTGTACTCGATCAGGGGACTTTGTTATTCAAGATAAGGGGGGCTTTGTTATACTCGATCAGGGGGCTTTGTTATACTCGATCAGGGAACTTTGTTATACTCGATCAGGGACCTTTGTTATACTCGTTCAGGCGTCTTTGTTATACTCGACCAGGGGACTTTGTTATACTCGATCAGGGGCCTTTGTTAAACTCGATCAGGGCCCATTGTAATACTCGATCCGGGGACTTTGTTATACTCGATCAGGCGACTTTGTTATACTCGATCAGGTGGCTTTGTTATACTCGATCAGGGAACTTTGTTATACTCGATCAGGGGCCTTTGTTATAATCGTTCAGGGGACTTAGTTATACTCGATCAGGGGACTTTGTTATACTCGACCAGTAGAGTTTGTTATACTCAACCAGGGGACTTTGTTATACTCGATCAGGGGCCTTTGTTAACCTCGATGAGGGGCCTTTGTTATACTCGATCAGGGGACTTTGTTATACTCGATCAAAGGACTTTGTTATACTTGATCAGGGGGCTTTGTTATACTCAATCAGGGGACATTGTTATTCTCGATAACGGGGACTTTGTTATACTCAATTAGGGGGCTTTGTTATACTCGATCAGGGAACTTTGTTATACGCAATAAGGGGCCTTTGTTATACTCGTTCAGGCGCTTTTGTTATATTCGATCAGGGGGCTTTGTTATACTCGATCAGGGGCCTTTATTATAATCGTTCAGGGGACTATGTTATACTCGAACAGGGGACCTTGTTATACTCGATCAGGGGACTTTATTATACTCGATCAGGGGACATTGTTATATTCGATGAGGGACTTTGTTATTCTCGATCATTGGACTTTGTTATACTCGATGAGGGGGCTTTGTTATACTCGATCAGGGGACTTTGTTCTATTCGATCAGGGGCCTTTGTTATACTCGATCAGGGACTTTGTTATACTCGACCTGGGACTTTGTTATACTCGACCTGGGACTTTGTATACTCGATTTGGAGCCTTTGTTATACTTGATCAGGGGGCTTTGTTATACTCGATCAGGGAACTTTGTTATACTCGATTTGGGGCCTTTGTTATACTCGATCGGGGACTTTGTTATACTCGACCAGGGGACATTGTTATACTCGATGAGGGACTTTGTTATACTTGATCAGGGGGCTTTGTTATGCGCGATCAGGGGATCTATTATTCTCGATAAAGGGGGTCTTTGTTATATGCTCGATAAGGGCTTTGTTATGCTACTTGATCAGGGGGCTTTGTTACTCTCGATCAGGAGACTTTGTTATTCAAGATAAGGGCTTTGTTATACTCGATCAGGGCTTTGTTATACTCGATCAGGGGCCTTTGTTATACTCGTTCTGGCGACTTTGCTATACTCGACCAGGGGACTTTGTTATACTCGATCAGGGGCCTTTGTTAAACTCGATCAGGGGCCTTTGTTATACTCGATCACGGGAATTTGTTATACTCGATAAGGGGACTATGTTATTCTCGATCAGGGGGCTTTGTTATACTCGTTCAGGGAACTTTGTTATACTCGATCAGGGGCCTTTGTTATAATCGTTCAGGGAACATTGTTATACTCGACCAGGGGACTTTGTTATACTCGATCTGGAGCCTTTCTTATACTTGATCAGGGGGCTTTGTTATACTCGATCAGGGAGCTTAGTTATTCTCGATAAGGGGGACTTTGTTATACTCGATGAGGGGCTTTGTTATACTCGATCAGGGAAATTTTGTTATACTCGATCATGGGCCTTTGTTATGCTCGATCAGGGGACTTTGTTATACTCGATCAGGGGACTTTGTTATTCAAGATAAGGGGGGCTTTGTTATACTCGATCACGGGGCTTTGCTATACTCGATGAGGGGCCTTTTTTATACTCGCTCAGGGAACTTTGTTATACTCGATTAGGGGCCTTTGTTATACTCCTTCAGGCGTCTTTGTTATACTCGACCAGGGGACTTTGTTATACTCGATCAAGGGCCTTTGTTAAACTCCGCGATCAGGCCCTTTTTGTTATACTCTCTCGATCAGGGGGGCTTTGTTAAACTCCGGGATCAGGGAATCCTTGTTATACTGATCAGAGGCCTTTTGTTATAATCGCTCAAGGGACTTAGTTATACCTCGATCAGGGAACTTTGTTATACCTTCGCACCAGGGAGTTTGTTTATACTCAACCAGGGGACTTTGTTATACTCGGGATCAGGGCCTTTGTTAAACTCGATGAGGGGCCTTTGTTATACCTGCTGATCAGGGGACTTTTGTTATACTCGATCAGAGGGCTTTTGTTATACTGATCAGATCTTTGTGAAACCCGGATCAGGGGACTTTGTTATACTCTGGATCAGGGGACTTTTGTTATACTCCTCGGATCAGGGGACTTTGTTATACTCGATTTGGGGACTTTGTTATACTCTCGACCAGGGAACTTTGTTATACTCGATCAGGGGCCTTTGTTATACTTGATCTGGGGGCTTTGTTATACTCAATCAGGGGACATTGTTATTCTCGATAAGGGGGACTTTGTTATACTCGACCAGGGGACTTTGTTATACTCGATCTGGAGCCTTTGTTATACTTGATCAGGGGGCTTTGTTATATTCGATGATGGGACTATTTTATACTCGATCATGGGACTTTGTTATTTTCGATGAGGGGCCTTTGTTATACTCGATCAGGGGCCTTTGTTATACCCGATCAGGGGACTTTGTTATAATTGATCAGAGGATTTTGTTAAACTCTGTGAGGGGGCTTTGTTATCCTCGATCAGGGAACTTTATTATACTCGGTGAGGGGATATTGTTATACTGGATCAGGGGACTTTGTTTTACTCGATGAGGGGGCTTTGTTATACTCTATCAGGGGACTTTGTTATACTCGATCAGGGGCTTTTGTTATACTCGATCAGGGGCCTTTGTTATACTCGATCAGGGGACTTTGTTATACTCGACCTGGGACTTTGTTATACTCGATTTGGAGCCTTTGTTATACATGATCAGGGTGCTTTGTTATACTCGATCAGGGGACTTTGTTATTCTCGATAAGGGGGACTTTGTTATACTCAATGAGGGGGCTTTGTTATACTCGATCAGGGAACTTTGTTAAACTCGATCATGGGAATTTGTTATACTCGATCAGGGGACTTTGTTATACTCGATCAGAGGGCTTTGTTATACTCGATCAGGGGACATTGTTATACTCGATCAGGGGACTTTGTTATACTCGATTAGGGGACATTGTTATACTCGACCAGGGAACTTTGTTATACTCGATCAGGGGCCTTTGTTATACTTGATCAGGGGGCTTTGTTATACTCAATCAGGGGACATTGTTATTCTCGATAAGGGGGACTTTGTTATACTCAATTAGGGGGCTTTGTTATACTCGATCAAGGGCCTTTCTTATAATCGTTCAGGGGACTATGTTATACTCGATCAGGGGACATTGTTATACTCGATCAGGGGACTTTGTTATATTCGATGAGGGACTTTGTTATTTCTCGATCATGGGACTTTGTTATACTCGATGAGGGGCCTTTGTTATACTCGATGAGGGGACTTTGTTCTACTCGATCAGGGGAATTTGTTATACTCGATCAGGGGACTTTGTTATATTCGATGATGGGGCTATTTTATACTCGATCATTGGACTTTGTTATTTTCGATGAGGGGCCTTTGTTATACTCGATCAGGGGCCTTTGTTATACCCGATCATGGGACTTTGTTATAATCGATCAGAGGACTTTGTTATACTCTCTATTATGAGGGGGGGTTTGTTATCCCTCGATCAGGGAACGTTATTATACCTCGGTGAGGGGATCTTTGTTATACTGGATCAGGGACTTTTGTTTTTTACCTGATGAGGGGGGCTTTTTGTTATACTCGATCAGGGGACTTTGTTATACTCGATCAGGGGCCTTTGTTATACTCGATCAGGGGCCTTTGTTATACTCGATCAGGGAACTTTGTTATACTCGACCTGGGACTTTGTTATACTCGATTTGGAGCCTTTGTTATACATGATCAGGGGGCTTTGTTATACTCGATCAGGGGACTTTGTTATTCTCGATAAGGGGGACTTTGTTATACTCAATGAGGGGGCTTTGTTATACTCGATCAGGGAACTTTGTTAAACTCGATCATGGGCCTTTGTTATACTCGATCAGGGGACTTTGTTATACCTTGACCACGGACTTTGTAATACCCGATCAGGGCCTTTGTTATACTTTTGGATCAGGGGGCTTTGTTATACTCGATCAGGGGACTTTTGTTATTCTCGATAAGGGTCTTTCTTATACCGATCAGGGGCTTCGGTTATACTTGATCAGGGGGCTTTGTTATACTCGATCAGGGGACTTTGTTACTCAAGATAAGGGGAGCTTTGTTATACTCGATCAGGGGGCTTTGTTATACTCGATAAGGGGACTTTGTTATATTCGATGAGGGGACTTTTTTATACTCGATAATGGGACTTTGTTATACTCGATCAGGGGCCTTTGTTATACACTATCAGGGGACTTTGTTATACTTGATCAGGGGACTTTGTTTTTCTCGATAAGGGGGTCTTTGTTATACTCGATCAGGGGGCTTTGTTATGCTCGATCAGGAGACTTTGTTATTCTCGATAATGGGGTCTTTGTTATACTCGATGAGGGGGCTTTGTTATACTCGATCAGGGAACTTTGTTATACTCGATCAAGGGCCTTTGTTATACTCGTTCAGGCGACTTTGTTTTATTCGACCAGGGGACTTTGTTATACTCGATCAGGGGCCTTTGTTAAACTCGATCAGGGGCCTTTGTTATACTCGATCAGGGGACTTTGTTATACTCGATCAGGGGACTATGTTATTCTCGATCAGGGGGCTTTGTTATACTCGATCAGGGAACTTTGTTATACTCGATCAGGGGCCTTTGTTATAATCGTTCAGGGGACTTTGTTATACTCGACCAGGGGACTTTGTTATACTCGATCTGGAGCCTTTGTTATACTTGATCAGAGGGCTTTGTTATACTCGATCAGGGGACTTAGTTATTCTCGATAAGGGGGACTTTGTTATTCTCGATCATGGGCCTTTGTTAAACTCGATTAGGGGACTTTGTTATACTCGACCAGGGGACTTTGTTATACTCGATGAGGGGCCTTTATTATATTTGATCAGGGGGCTTTGTTATACTCGATCAGGGGACATTGATATTCTCGATAAGGGGGACTTTGTTATACTCAATTAGGGGACTTTGTTATACTCGATCAGGGAACTTTGTTATACTCGATCAGGGGCCTTTGTTATACTCGTTCAGGCGCTTTTGTTATATTTGATCAGGGGGCTTTGTTATACTCGATCAGGGGCCTTTGTTATAATCGTTCAGGGGACTATGTTATACTCGAACAGGGGACCTTGTTATACTCGATTAGGGGACTTTGTTATACTCAATCAGGGGACATTGTTATATTCGATGAGGGACTTTGTTATTCTCGATCATGGGACTTTGTTATACTCGATGAGGGGCCTTTGTTATACTCGATGAGGGACTTTGTTCTACTCGATCAGGGGAATTTGTTATACTCGATCAGGGGACTTTGTTATACTCCGACCTGGGACTTTTGTTATACTCGACCTGGGACTTTGTTATACCTCGATTTGGAGCCTTTGTTATACTTGATCAGGGGGCTTTGTTATACCGATCAGGGGACTTTTGTTTCTCGATAAGGGGAACTTTGTTATACTCGATCAGGGGCCTTTGTTATACTCGTTCAGGCGCTTTTGTTATATTCGATCAGGGGGCTTTGTTATACTCGATCAGGGGCCTTTGTTAAACTCGATGAGGAACCTTTGTTATACTTGATCAGGGGGCTTTCTTATACTTGATCAGGG
>NW_024722848.1:0-6733 GCF_018991925.1 Homarus americanus | reverse complement strand
AAACGCTGTTTGTCGCCGCCTAGCCGACCCCACCAATTCCCCAGTGTATGCCTCGTGGTCTAGGTCAACCAGCGCCGCCATACACCACGGAGCGGGGGTCAACTGCTAAGCCACGCCTACCCCCGCTATTTAAGACCTGACCTCGTGGTGATCTGCCTCTCTTTCTACCTACACCAACCAGCCAGCAACACCTCCGCCTGCCTGGCGGTCCTCTCTCCCGCTGGCGAGCATGGCGACCCACAAGCTGTCCTTCTCTGAGCGTCCTCACCAACCAGCTCTCTACATCACGCTTGTAACCATGCTGCCTTCCCAGCACCAAGCTGCATTGTACATCCAATACAACATGTATATAGAGAGCACATTGTGAGTTTCCTTTCTCCATCCCATCCTGAGTGTGAACCCAAACAATCTCGAACCCCACAAAATGTGCCTCATGCTATGCGACTTCCCGCGCTCTATAATGCAGTGACTACTAAAATCACACGTGAAAATGGAAACAACGGAGTACCTTAGCTTTCGTCTTTACTCAAGACATCTTCAGAGGCAACTGGATTACATGGACAGAGAGAGGCTTAAATATACAGGGTGACCTAAAAACATGAGGTCAGGTCATAATGATGACATCCACTAATCCCCACACCAACACACACGTAGAGGAGCTTAAGAGAAGGGTGGTGACGTGACTAGTCAGGTCAGGACAAAAATGAGGGACCCACAAAATAACTATTATACATCTAGATCAAAGGTTTTCAAAGCATTTTTAACCTTGGGCCACTGACAAATAAATTTATGTAACATATTATCAGTTTTGAACTGACCATCACTAAGGTTTATTGATTTTAATTCCTAAATCAAACTAGCTTCAACCAGAAGTCTTTCTGTGACACAAGATGATTTGAATACTTCTAAGCTTTTTTCCAAGCAATGGGGTGATTATTATTCCTAACATGAACGAACAAGGCACTGCTTTCAGATGCAGTTCTGATATTATATTTATGTTGTTTGATTCTGAGCTGCAGTGTTTTTCCTGTCTGACCTACATAATTACAATTACATTTGCTACATGGAATACAATAAACACTTCCATTTACATTCAAACTTGGGCTATTCCTTATTAACATATTGGTAATGGTTGAGCCATACTTGAAAACAAAATTAATATTTAGAAGCTTGAGGGACCGACCTAACGGGACAAATTCATTACGATAGGGCAGAGTCAAAATATTCTTAAGTGTAGGAACTTGTCTGGTTTGAGAGGAATGAAAGGATTTTTTAGCCCTTTTAAAACAACGATCAATAAACACAGAAGGGTACCCGAGTTTATGTGCAATAGAACGAATGTGTTTCAATTCATCGCCAATAAATTCAGAGTCACAAATACGCAGACATCTTAAAAACATAACAGAAAAAACTGACATTTTGGTAGACTCAAGGTGATTCGATAAAAAGTGAATGAAACTGTCTACCTGTGTGGGCTTTCTATATACCTTAAATTTATAGTTTTGGCCATTTCTCATGATAAGCATATCAAGAAATGGAAGGGATTCATTTATTTCTCTTTCAATTTTGAATGTGATACTAGGGACAATATTATTAAGCTTGTCTAAAAATTCCAAAGGGTCACTGTTTTTAGGCCAAAGACAAAGAACATCATCTACATATCTATACCATGGAGGAATAAAGTCCACTATATTGGGTAGTAATCTAGACTCAAAAAACTCCATATAAATACAGGCTAGAGGAGCAGAAAGACAATTACCCCCAGCCCAGCAGCACCATCAACAAACTACGCCTGCACCAGTCCACCCGCAGTTACCACCGGCAGCAACACCACGCCCACGACATTTCTGGGCACCCTCTTTTCACCCTCATGTACAACCTGCTCCTGTCATAGAACCTGCTCCTGTCATAGACCCTCCTCCTGTCATAGAACCTGAACCTGCTCCTGCCATGGACCCTCCTCCTGACGCAGCCCCTGCAGCAGCAGGAGCACAACAACCATTGCTTGTACAACCTCCTCTAATCCCAAACCCTCTTTCTCCTCCTAATTCTCCCACAGGTTTTGTGTCACTAGACGGAGTTGTTACACGTAGCGGTCGAGTCGTACATACCTGCCCGGTATGTGTTATGTGTAGGACACAACCCGGACAACATCCAGCCTCCCACCGCGCCGGGAGGGGAGGGGGAGTATTGTAGTGGACTTCTCCCCTAACTGCTGGCAAAACCCACCAAGTCAATATAATTTTTATTTTTATAATTTTTTTATAATTTTTTTTTATAATTTTTATTTTTTAATTTAATTTTTTTTTTTTTTTTTTTTTTTTTAATTTTTTTTTATATAATTTATTTTTTATTTTTTTTATATTAAATTTTTTTGTTATAAAAATATTTTTTTTATATAAATGTTTTTTATATCAAATTTTTGTTTATTTTTTTTTATATAAAAATAAATATTTTTTTATATAAATTTTTTTTTTATATATAAATTTTTTTTATATAAAATATTTTTTTTATATATAAAATTTTTTTTTATATATAAAAATAATTTTTTTTTATATAAAATTGTTATTTTTTTTTATATAAATTTTTTTTATATAAATATATTTTTTTTTATATAATTTTGTTTTATAAATTTTTTTTTTATAAATTTTTTTTTATATAAAAATATTTTTTTATATATACAAATATTTTTTTTTTATATATAAATTTTTTTTTATAGTTTTTTTTTATATAAAAATTGTTTTTATATAAAAATATTTTGTTTATATATATTTTGTTTTTTTATATAAAAATGTTTATTTTTTTTTATATAAAAATATTGTTTTTTTATAATTTTTTTTATAAAAATATTTTTTTTTATATAAAAATATTTTTTTTTATATAAATTTTTTTTTTTTTTATATAAAATTTTTTTTTATTATTTTTTATAATTTTATAATTTTTTTTTTTTTAATTTTATAATTTTTTATAGTTTTTTTTAGATTAACAAATTTATTGGCAGAGCTTGTAGTACAGTTTGCCTATTCTGAGTAATTCAGTCAGGTCTTGACACTGAGGGTGGTATCACTTCTCACTGTCACAAATTTCCCGTTTTCTATGATAATCTACTTCGCTAAATTAGGTAATATTTCCCCCAAAATTCGAAAATCTACTTCCCCGAAAAGTCGATAATCTACTTTCCCGAAAAGTAGAAAATCTATCTACTTTTCGGGAAAGTAGATAACCAACTTTCCCGGAAAGTAGATATTTCCCATTTTTTATGATACAAATTTCCCGTTTTCTATGATAATCTACTTCGCACAATTAGGTAATATTTCCCCCAAAATTCGAAAATCTACTTCCCCGAAAAGTCGATAATCTACTTTCCCGAGAAGTAGAAAATCTATCTACTTTTCGGGAAAGTAGATAACCAACTTTCCCGGGAAGTAGATATTTCCCATTTTTTATGATACAAATTTCCCGTTTTCTATGATAATCTACTTCGCAAAATTAGGTAATATTTTAAAATTCGAAAATTCATTTCTGAAATGATGATTCATTTCCTGCAAGTAGAAATTATTCATTTTTCGGGAAAGAGATAATCAACTTTCCCGGAAAGTAGATATTTCCATTTTTTTATGATACAATTTCTGTTTTCTTTGGCGATTTATCTACTGCAAAATTAGGTAATATTTCTGTACTGAAAATCTACTTCCCCAAAAAGTCGATAATCTACTTTCCCGAAAAGTAGAAAATCTATCTACTTTTCGGGAAAGTAGATAACCAACTTTCCCGGAAAGTAGATATTTCCCATTTGTTATGATACAAATTTCCCGTTTTCTATGAATGCCTACAGTTGGGCTCTAGCCGCAAGACTCCGGCTAGTCTAGCGCCTCGGTGTACGTTATAAGCCGCTTGGACTGGGCGGCTGCTCTCACGTCCACATGAAAAATTATACCGTACATTAAGTTCTTTCTGTTTAATATATAGGGGTCTTGAGGGTGGAGCCTCGTGGCTAGGAAGTTAGGTAAGGTTAGGTAGGTTACTTTGATGTGATTGGTGAGGTCTTTAAGAACGCTTCTGCTGCTTATTTTCTTATCAACTAAGGTTAGGTTAAATTTAAAGAAATAACCACTTTTTAACACATTTGCCAAAAATACGAGTGTCCACTATAAAACACAGTGAAATTGTGGCATTTTTAAAAGTGTTTTCTATGAAAAATCTGCGGTAGGTTAGTCATCAATAATTACCCGGGAAAAATATAATATATTGTGTAACGAGCAATATAAAAAATATAGTTTTCATAAAATTAGGTGTAATAGAAATTGTGTGTTTCATATAGTATATTACAGGCTTTATTGTCCATGTAATTAATCACATTTCATGGTATTCATCAACGTCAAATCATATATTTTTTATACATTTATCGGTTGTCTATACAAAAGTTTCGTTGTTCGTGACGTATTTGCGGTACTCGTCCATAACCTGGTGAGCGGTGAAGGCACAGAGCGGGTAGTTGATGGGGGGTGTCCCTCCTGACCGTGCCATGCTGCCTCGTCATAGTCCCCATAGATAGTGCCGTCACTCTCACCCGCGCCCCTGTAACACAAACATGTTAATCATTATTATAGTATTGCTTTAGCGTTGTCAAAACATATCTCAGTATGGGAAATGAGTTATATGGTACAGGAGAATAGAATGTAAAGATTATAATTGTTGAAGTCTGCAATTACTTTTGTCTTTAGCAGGGCTGTGGAGTCGGAGTCGGAGTCGAGGAGTCGGAGGAAATTTCGGCTTGTGGAGTCGGAGTCGGTAAAATTGTCCAGACTCCGACTCCGACTGAAGCTATTCTGTTCCTAAGAACAAATATATGAACTCAGGCATATTCATTGCAGTGATTCCACTGATCCCACTAATTTTCTTAAATTATTAAAAGAATTTATTTCCATTTTATAAGCATTATTATGAATTTATTGTAGCAGGCACAGTATAGCACTATAATTTTGGACGATAGTCTCTTCTTTACCATTTGAAATATGGAATTATATCAAATTTTGTTCCGTTGAAAACTGCACAGAGGCTCTCAGCTACAAAACAATTAGCTACAACCTGTTTTTGGTGAGATTAAGGCAAATTTAATTTAATAACTTAATCATGTAAGGTTTATCCATTTTCCTTAATGAGGAATTCATTTCTTTAATGTACATAAATATATAACTTTACTTTAAAAGGAATTGTAGGATCAGCATTTAGATCCACATCAGATTATGAGCTTAAACAAAATTCATATGCTGAGATCGAACTTTTAGATATACATGTAAATGGTGTTTTCTAGTTAATATCTTGAATTCTTAATAAATTTATTTTTCTTTTGATTGAAACTTTGAAAGTCAAGCCTATCATCTTTTTGTAGTTCTTAAATATCGTCCAGATCATTAATAAAGCTGTAGCAGTATAGCCACGGTGTTTTACTTTTTACCTATGCAGGTTACAACATACAAATTACAATTAGGATGGTAGAAATAGTTGTTACAAATAGGCCAAGGAGTCGGAGTCGGAGTCGGAAGCATAAAAATTTGAGGAGTCGGAGTCGGAGTCGAAGGTTTTGTCTTCTACTCCACAGTCCTGGTACCTATACTGAAATTTTGAACAAAATCCATTTTTTGGCCGAAAATGACAAAAATTGTAAGTTTAAAGCCTTAAAGGATTTTTGGCCAAAAATACTTTTTCTCTCTTAACTAAAATTTAATGTGCCTAACTATTTAAGTACATCCAGAATAATACACAAGCACCAAGAAATGACCTCGAAAACCCATAAGTGGTGAGTAATTAGCATTGCAAAAGTAATTAAAATATTCTAAAAATCATTTGAATATTTTCTAAAGGCCATTTGAACAAGTTATAATCAAGATATCAAATTTTGGTTAACAGATCCTTAAGCAGCACATTCAGGAGTACCTATACTGAAATTTTGAACAAAATCCATTTTTTGGCCGAAATGAAGAAAATTGTAAGTCTATAGCCTTAAAGGATTTTTGAAAAAAAATACGTTTTCTCTCTGAACTAAAATTAAATGTGCCTAACTATTTAAGTACATCCAGAATAATACACAAGCACCAAGAAATGACCTCGAAAACCCATAAGTGGCGAGTAATTAGCATTGCAAAAGTAATTAAAATATTCTAAAAATCATTTGAACATTTTCTAAAAGCCATTTGAACAAGTTATAATCAAGATATCAAATTTTGGTTAACAGATCCTTAAGCAGCACATTCAGGAGTACCTATACTGAAATTTTGAACAAAATCCATTTTTTGGCCGAAAATGACAAAAATTGTAAGTCTAAAAGCCTTAAAGGATTTTTGGCCAAAATACGTTTTCTCTCTGAACTAAAATTTAATGTGCCTAACTATTTAAGTACATCCAGAATAATACACAAGCACCAAGAAATGACCTCGAAAACCCATAAGTGGCGAGTAAATAGCATTGCAAAAGTAATCAAAATATTCTAAAAATCATTTGAACATTTTCTAAAAGCCATTTTAACAAATTATAATCAAGATATCAAATTTTTGTTAACAGATCCTTAAGCAGCACATTCAGGAGTACCTATACTGAAATTTTGAAAAAAATCCATTTTTTGGCCGAAAATGACAAAAATTGTAAGTCTAAAGCCTTAAAGGATTTTTGGCCAAAAATACTTTTTCTCTGTGAACTAAAATTTATTGTGCCTAACTATTTAAGTACATCCAGA
>NW_024722847.1:0-21752 GCF_018991925.1 Homarus americanus | reverse complement strand
CTCAAAGATTCAAAACTCTTCCTCCAACTCTCTCCATTTCTCTGACATAGCTGAAAGACCCACAACTCTCAGAAACAAATTAAAACATACCCAACGTCTGTGACATCCAATTCTCAATAAAATCGACCTAACTCAAGACTGAAACCATTCAGCCTATATCTCATTCTCGTCTCCGTTCATAATTTGACAAAAAAGCTCAAATCTGTCTGCTGCTATTACTAAAAACTCTCCTACGATACGCTCATCCTTCCTTACTATGAATACTTTGACATTTCAAGCTCAAAGATTCAAAACCCTTCCTCCAACTCGCTCCGTTCCTCTTTGACATAGCTCAAAGACTTTACCTTCATCTTTATCCAAACAACCCTACGACTAGCAAAATTTCTATATTTTCACCTTCTCTGTTTGCTTTGATCGTGTGTGCCTGTGCGTCCGTCCACTTGCGTTTCTCGGCTTGCGCCGCCGCCGTGGCGGGGCGGTTCTTCCTACGCTCTGCCAACACTGCCCGAGCTAAGACGACAATCAGAACACCCGCGTTGGCCCTTTGCTTGCTCGGACCTGCTCCCGCCCTCCCTCTGCCTCGTCCTGATTGTTGTTGTTGCACCCTCAGGGCATTTTGCCTACCCCCTCACGCAAGCGGTGTTTAGCCACTGCACCTGTTCTCTCCTTCTAAAATTCACTTCCATCCTCCCTTTATTCTTCCTCTGAACCTCCTTCCCCCCTGTCACTAGCATTTTTCTTTCTTCTTTTCGCGATTACATGATCAGTGAGTCGCCAGTCGCAGTCGGGAGCAGTCGCAATCAGGAGCAGTAGAAGTCAGAGCGAAGTGGAAGCCGGAGAAGGAACAGTCACAGCTGATTGGCTAGACATTGGACCTATCCCACCTTCCCACGTACCCTGGAAAACCCAAGCTCCTAACCGCCATTTTCCTACTGACAATTCTGTTGATTCAATCAACACATTGAGCCTCTCCTACAGTATCGGACCTCCCTTAGGAACCCCGAATGCTGCTGAGGGGCTTGGTGTGAAGAGAGAGTCGGCAGTGAGTTTTCAAACCTTTTTCTTCTACTCTAATCCTTCTCTTCCGTGCCGTGAAAGGACCTATTCCCCTGTCAGCTGACGTACAGGGGAGTATTCGTCTGGAAACGCCCTCTGTCCCCACACCTCGCTAGTGCGTGTTTGTGTGAAGGGTGGAGGGACAGCACAGCCTGCCGATTCGCCTGGGGACCCCTGTGATAGTGCAGGGCCTCCCATACGTGAGGGGCGCAGGAAATTAGGGACTGTTAGGGGAGATCTCCATAAATCTCCAAATCAAACAGGTAACATGCCTTCAATTAAAATCAAAGTGGACCGTACCATCCAACCGTGCACCGACCTCGCCTCACTTATTTTCCAGCTGACATGTATATTTCAGATCCGTTCCTTCACCAATGACGACATTGTCAAAATATTTGTACAAACTGATGAAGATGCCGACCTATTCCACTCCCCAGCAGTGAACAATAGACTGAGGGACAATGGCCTAACGGTCCTCAGTTCACCCGAATACCGCGCAAAATGCACCCTCATATGTAGGAAAGTCATTCCTCAGATCCTTGACAACCCTAACCTATTGACAGAACTCAACTCACAAACCACCCCCCAAATGACATATGCAGCCCGGATGGGAACTCTCCCCATGTTAAAAATCACTACGGCTACTCAAACTGACGCCATCAAATTAAAATCATACGGAATTAAAATCGGCAGCAATATCATCCCCTCAAGAGACATTGAATTTCAACATTACATACAGGTACACCAATGTTTTAATTGCTATCAATTCGGGCACAACACCAACCGTTGCAGTAATACAATAACCTGCTCAAAGTGTGCCAATCAAGGCCACTCATACCGAAACTGCACTGCCACGGTAACAAAATGCTGCAACTGCAAAGGCCCTCACGCTGCCATCAGCAACAAGTGCAAAATTAGACTCGACAATAGCACAACACCACTCCCTCCCCGCCGATCACCTCCTACAGCACCACCTCCACCCCCCCACCACTCACTCCCTACTGCCTCGGCCCTCCCCACCCGCACTTGCTGGACCAACAACGTGACCGCCCCCCCACCCTCCTCCGACATGGACGCAAAAATCACCACCATCATACTTCTGGCACATACCCTAAGCAACGGAAACAGGTCTCTTTTTCTGAAACTGGCAATTGATGGTTTGAGGGAGAACGGCCTCCCTACCATACACATTCCTGATTCCTTCAGAACCGGTCCCGACCTCATCTTCCCCACTGCCCCCATCCCCGACCGGACCAGCATGCCACCCCCTCCCCCCAGAGAAGCCACTGCAATCTCCCTCCGCCCCTCCACTTCTGCCATGCCCACACCTGACTTATCTCACCAACCTACTGTTACCTCACCCCCCGGAGTAATCAGTCGAAAACCTCCCGACCCCTCCACCTTGACCTTGCCTACACCTGACTTTTCCCACACGACTACGATGAACTCCCGAACCTCCAAAATCCGAACCAAACCCAATCTTCCCTAACACCTCAGACTCCCAAGAATAAAATGGCTGCCCATCCCCCCACTGAAATGGTGGTCAAGACCACTAGGCCTAAGAGGAAAAACACCTCCCCCCTTTCTTCCTACACACCTGACTGCAAAAGAATTATAAAATACACACATCCAACTAAATCTATAATTAAAGTAAATCTATTCGGCACTACCCCAAAGAAAACAGGAAACAACCCCGACACGAACCTAGCACACTCCACTCCTCTTCCCAACTCCCCGACACACACAGTCACGTAACCGCCCATCCCTCACCTACATACACCTCACTCAGACCTCGCTCACAGTCACTCGACAAGTTAGACCTCATCTCTGCACCCCAGAATTTCAATCTCATATAAGTAACAAATTATACAACATGATCACCATTATGCAATACAACTGTAGAGCATATCACTCAAACAGACATGCCATCTCTCTCCTCACACAAGAACACAACCCAGACATCCTCCTCCTCAACTCAATATGCACAGACACCAAAATCAAGCACTTCGGCTACACAAGCAGACAATCACCCCACGAACTATTCGAGGGCGTTGCAATCCTCATCAGATCCTCCATGAAACACGAATTCATCACCAACTTTGCCTTCAAACACTTCATGGCCGCCAAGATCTACACTCAACACGGACAGATTATCATCTGCACAACATACTCAAGACCTAACTCGCGTATCCCATTCACAGACCTAAACCCCATCTTTAACAACTCACACCTACCTGTAATACTAATGGCCGACCTCAATGCACACCACACCGCATTCCAACACAACCGCATCGACCCCCATGGCCAACAACTACACGCTTTGGTCACTCACAAAAATCTTCACCACATTGGCCCTTTCTTCCCCACATTCTACGCTGCTCACGGCAAAGGCACTCCAGACATCGTCATCACCAACACCCCTGCCCTCCAATTCCAACACTACATCACTCCTGGCCCCCTATCAGGCTCAGACCACATTCCCATCACTCTTCACCTCTCCAACAATCCCATCCTCCTCCCAGCAACCTCACCTCAATACCAGTATCAACACGCAGATTGGGATGCCTTCAAGAAAACACTCTCTGAACAACAATACACTCTCAACCTCGAACACCAACCCACTAGGATGATTGAGGAAACCTGGACACCCCTTTTCAACACTATCACCGCCATAGCAGATACCCACATTCCTAAACACCGGTTCAAGAAAAAATACTCCTTCACACCCTCCATAAGAACTCAACGCCTACTTCACTGCTACAGGACACGATTCGAACTAAACAAACTTAACCTAGCACCAGTTTCCACAGACATCTCCACACTAAGAACACACATCATCCATAGCCGCCGTCAAGATCATGAGGTTCACTGGGCAAAACTCGTAGAGGCTGCCCAAGAACACAGAACACATAACCCCCGAGAATTTTGGCAAAGGATCGCCAGGCTGAAAGGAACTGCGAAACTCCCCTTTGATCACCTGCTAGTAAATGGTAGGAAAATCAATGAGCCAGCCGAGGTAGCACAAACACTAAAACAACACTGGGAACACATTTTCCACCCACACCCCCCCACACAACAAAGGTACATCTTAAACCACATAAACAACATCACCACACACATGCAAACACTTCACGACAGAACAACTCCTGACAACACTATAGATACCTCCACTCTCACACAGGACCACACCCTCACTGCTCCTTTCACCCCAACAGAAGTCGCACAAGCACTGGACAAAACCAAAAAGAAAACTCCAGGTGACAGCAATATTGGTCAAGCAATCCTGAAGCACCTGCCCCGAGAAACAATAACAGCCATTACATACCTCTACAACACCCAACTGGCTACAGGATACTTCCCAAAGCTCTTTAAGACAGCCACAGCCGTCATGATACCTAAACCAAACAAAAACCCAACAGATCCTCAAAACTACAGACCGATCAGCATACTAGAAGTCTTAGGCAAAACTTTTGAAAGACTATATAACACCCGCCTCAGATACCACCTTGAAGATGAACAACTACTGTCCTACAAGCAGTTCGGCTTCAGAGCACACCACTCAACTCAAGACGCACTCAATATAATCACAAACTACCTCCACAAGAACAAAGATGCATACAAGATAGCACTCATTACAAAAGACGTACAAAAAGCCTTCGACACAGTTTGGCACGATGGATTAAAGTACAAGATATGCACCAATTTTAACCTCCCTCAAAAATCACAACAATTACTATGTAACTTCCTAACAGACAGAAAAATGAGGATAAAAGTCACACCTGCCTACTCTGACCACTTCACACTGCATGCAGGAGTCCCACAAGGATCAGTCCTGTCCCCAACACTATACATTCTTTACACAAACGACTTACCTGACCCCTTACACATCGACTCTCTGACAATACAGTACGCCGACGATGTAACCCAACTAGTCAGACACAGAACTCTTGATCACCTAACAGACAAAGCTAACAGGGAACTCGAACAAGTTACACAATGGGAACTCCGATGGCGAATACAAACCAACCCGAACAAAGCACAAATCACCTACTTCGGCACCAAAAGACGACAACCACGTCACATTTACCTAAACCCCTACATCGCCTACCCTTCACCTATAACTATCAAACGAACAAACACAACCCTAGGAGTCACATTCAACAACACCCTCACCATGACACTACACACCAATATGAAGGCTTTGATCGCAAAGAAAACACTCGGGAATATATACAGATTCAGAACCGCATCAATCAAAACCAAAACACACCTATTCAAAGCCCTCATACGCCCACTATTGACTTATGCACCTAACACACTCCAGCTAGCACCACCATCAAGCGCCAAGAAACTTCAAGTCATTCAAAACAAAGCACTAAGATTCATCCATAACACACACTGGTCATCCTTCACCCGAAATAGTCATTTACATGAACTCAGCTCCGTCCCCCCACTTAACATCTACTGGAGACAACTAGGTGACAAACAAATAGAATCACTCCTCACTAATTACCCTCAATGGGAGGATTATTTCGACAACATCATACTCCCACGCAGATTCAGAGACAGAAATCCCTCCATACTAAACAGACCAAACACTCCCCTCCCACCTCCCTTGTATTGATAACTTCCCTATAACCACACCCAACAATTTCCTCCCAAATTAAACCTAACCTCTCCTTAACCCTCACCCAACGATTCCTCTTCACTCCAAACCCACGCCACCTACTCAAACCAAGACCACCTGAGCAAAAAAAAAACTAACCCACTAACCTGCACTAACACTTCAAACAAAAAGAAAAAGAAAAGACCCTAAACAATCCCCAAAATAAAAACTCAACATACCAGCCGTTACTAGCAATCCCACAAAAAAAAAAAAAAAAAAAAACCATCTACCGTTAACTAACCACACCCTAACAATCCCCCCAAAATAAAAACCTAACATACCCAGCCGTTACTAACAATCCCACACAAAATAAAAAATAACCATTCTACCATTAACTAACCACACCCTATCACTCCTCCCAAAAAAAATACCTAACTTACCCATCCCATACTAACTCAGATGACGTGTACGTCTCCCTTAGCCAATAAGGTCGGGGAGAGGTGCACAGTACCTGTACGCAAACCCTCTCCCTCATGAATGTTACCCCAATAAAACAGTACCAATATACAGATGACATGAACGCCTCCCTTAGCCAATAAGGTCGGGGAGGGGTGCATTGTACCTGTACGCAAGCCCTCTCCCTCAAGAATGGGACCAGGAACTCACAATAACTGCAAAAGCCCACCACGCAAATTGCAGAAGTCCTTTACAAGCCAAAGGAAAGAATGAAAGCAAAAATAACCCAACTCTGCCAACTACTAATTAACCTACATTCCTCCCAAAAGAAAAACTTAACCCATCCAATCTTACTCACAATCCCTCCTAAAAAAAAAATATATATATATATTAACTCAACTTATCCAATCACTAATCAACATCTACAATCCTCCCAAAACAAAAACTTAATATACCCGACCTTTCTAACAATCCCCTTCGACCCCCCCTTAAAAAAAGAAAAAAAAAGAAAAAAGACTCAATACAACTATTCATTAGCCACATAAATCATATCACCCCCTAAGAAATCCTACCATACTATAAATTAACCCAACATCCTCCAAAGCTCCCCTCTCCTCTCCTCTCCTCCCCCCTCCTCCCAACAACCGAACCATACCTGACCTTATAACAATTATCCTAACCCTCCCCCTCTCCCCTTACAATATTTCCACACAAACACATACACACTCACACAACAACCCCCCGCCAATTTTAATTCACCTAAAATTAACACAACCGCCACCCCATCAATCCCCTCAAACAAACTCCCCCCCTCCACAACCAATCTCCAACGACAACATCCCCTCGTCAGACAAAGCCCCCCAGAACACTACAACTCTCAAAACCAAATCAAACATACCCAACTTCTATAATCAGCCACCTCAACAAAATCGACTTCACTCAAGACTGAAACCTAACAACCTATATCTCACTCTCATCTCCGTTCACAATTTGACATAGCTCAAATCTGCCTCCTGCCATTACTAAACAACTCTCCTACGATACACTCATCCTTCCTCACTACGAATACTTTGACATTTCAAACTCAAAGATTCTAAACTCTTCCTCCAACTCTCTCCATTTCTCTCTGACATAGCTAAAAGACCCACAACTCTCAGAACCTAATCAAACATACCCAACGTCTGTGACATCCAATTCTTAATAAAATTGACCTAACTCTAGACTGAAACCACTCAACCTATATCTCATTCTCGTCTCCGTTCATAATTTGACAAAAAAGCTCAAATCTGTCTGCTGCTATTACTAAAAACTCTCCTACGATACGCTCATCCTTCCTTACTATGAATACTTTGACATTTCAAGCTCAAAGATTCAAAACCCTTCCTCCAACTCGCTCTGTTCCTCTTTGACATAGCTCAAAGACTTTACCTTCTTCTTTCTCCAAACAACCCTACGACTAGCAAAATTTCCATGTTTTCACCTTCTCTGTTAATTTGTTCGTGTGTGGCCTGTGCGTCCGTCCACCTGCGCTTCTCGGCTTGTACCGCCGCCGTGGCGGGGCGGTTCTTCCTCCGCTTTGCCAACACTGCCTAAGCTAGACGACAACCAGAGCACCCGCGTTGGCCCTTTGCTTGTCCGGACCTGCTCCCGCCCTCCCTCTGCCTCGTCCTGATTGTGTTGTTGCACCCTCAGGGCATTTTGCCTACCCCCTCACGCAAGCGGTGTTTAGCCACTGCACCTGTTCTCTCCTTCTAAAATTCACTTCCATCCTATCTTTATTCTTCCTCTGAACCTCCTTCCCCCCTGTCACTAGCATTTTTCTAGTTCTAGTAGGCGAAGCCACACCAGGACCACCTGTAGTAGCAACCACAACAACATGACTGGACGAGGCAAAGGAGGCAAGGGACTTGGAAAGGGTGGCGCCAAGCGTCATCGTAAGGTGCTTCGTGACAACATCCAGGGTATCACCAAGCCTGCCATTCGTCGTCTTGCTCGGCGTGGAGGTGTTAAACGTATATCCGGCCTCATCTACGAGGAGACCCGCGGCGTCCTCAAGGTGTTTCTGGAGAACGTCATCCGTGACGCCGTCACCTACACCGAGCACGCAAAAAGGAAGACCGTCACCGCCATGGATGTGGTGTATGCCCTGAAACGGCAGGGCCGCAACCTTTATGGTTTTGGTGGTTAATCAACCTGATGGACGGGCGCACACCACCACCACCACCACCACGACAAACAAATATACGGACCTAATTTTAGGTCCACATTTAAATCACTAAAGAGTTGGTTAGACACTGAGTAAATCGTTGAAAATATATCCACAACACGCATCCTCTAATTCTGGACTTAGGTATGAGTATAGGTTGTGTGTGAACGTGTTGGAACCACTTCCTAATAATTGTCAGTCAGTCAGTCAGTCAGTCAGTCAACATTCACCTAACCTCCAGGTACCTCACCTAACTTCCTGTAGCGTCACCGAACCTCACGAAATGTAACCCAATGTAGTTTATAATCTATCCTAACATGACATAACATAACCACGCACTATATTACTTCGGTAAGAGTAATGAGTTTTAATACACAAAGTTGCAGATATCATTCATTCATACATACATACATACATAACATGCTAGTGGCAGGGGGGGATTGAAGTGAATTTTAGGAGGATAGAATAGGTGCAGTGGCTAAACAGCGCTTGCGTGAGGGACTTTAAGCAGCAACTCGCCTGGATGCGGCAGGATAGAGTCAGGTCAAGCGTCCGGTGCATGTTGGGTTCCGCCATGGTTTCTCAGTGTTTGGTCGGCTTGATTGTGTGTGTGTTGTTTTCTTGTTTGGAGGAAATGTCTTGTTATTCTTCTTCTTAGCTTGAAGTTGATTTTCTTCTAACTCTTCTCCTCTTGTTGTTCGTCTTCCCCGTGTCTGCTATCATTCTGTAAAGACTCTATATATGTATGTAGGTATGAGTGAGTAACAGTTGCCGGTTACAGTGATACTTCATATTCGCTGGTGTTGTACTGTATGGCTTCGGTATTTCTTAATATACAAACGGCACCGTTAGGGGATTGAGGTATTTAAAAACCAGCCTACATTACTTATATATAGAAATAGATAATGTGGCTTTGACAATAATGACGACTACTCTCTCCTACCTAACCCAAACAAGGGCTTTTCGAAAGTATACATTGGACACAATTGACTTAGTACATACATTGGTGGTTTAACAAAAGCCCTCATTAGAGAAAGGTGAAGGAGCACACAGTGAACATACAGATTAATGTTTGCACGCATAGATCATGTAAGGTGAGGTGTTGAACACCAGACACGTAGTGTAGTAACTCCCTCACAGATGGCGTTATGAGGGGCCTGACAGATGGTGTTATGAGGAACTTTACATGATGATGCTGTAGCAAAACATCTACCACATGTGGTGTCGTAGCATCTTGGGGTATCACCACGTGGTCCACATGTTGACTCACCTATTCAAGTGGTGAGGTGGTCCCAGGCCTCTATCGAGAAGGACACCGGGTACCTGACCCCACCAGGAAGGTGGTTAGCTAGCTTGCAAGACTCAACTGTCGAGTTGTTTTCACGAGTTAAGCACTGTTCACCACTATTCATCACTGGTTCCAGTCCTTTGCCAAATGAGATAGTACCTTATGGCAAGAACTTGTTGATAGTCCGGTGGGGAGGAGGGTTCAGGGGAGTGAGTTGGTATCGGCCAACATATAAATAATAATAATAATAATAATTAACGGTTTATTGAAAGTGCTTGGCAGCCAGAAGGCTGAAAATATACAGTTACATATTTGGGGAATGGGTTACGAATTACAAATAATATACAAGTAACATGAGTGACACAAATAAGACATATAATAACTAGCTGGGGAAAAGCTCAAACTACAGTTCATTTCAACATAGTGACAGTGCAAGGAGTCGTGTTTACTGGGAGTGAGTACACTGATTTATTACAAGTTATCGATAATTTTTACAATGGTTGGGACTGGGCTGTTCTTATAGAGATCAGTTCGTGCACGTATGGGCTGGATGCGGTTGTGGTGTCGAAGAGCAATTCTCGGACTAGGGATCTCAGGTGGTAGTAGGAGCCGGTGTCGGGGATGGTGTAGAAGCTTCTTACCAAATTTGCAGATGAGGTCGTGGTGATGGTCAGTGAGAGTCTAAAGGGTCGGTCAGTGTGTTGAGCGCTGCTTGATATGTGGAGTAGGAAGGGTAGAGAATAATCTTGCATGGCCTCTTTTGCACTTTTTCTAGGTGTTTACGTTGTGTGGCATTTAGGGAAGAAGACCAGGTGAGCTTGGGAAGTATGAATGTTGTGTAAACACTGAGGAGCTCGTGTGCAGGAACACCGAGGGACTTGAGTCGGCGTAGGAGGTGGAGACGGAAACTGGAGGATTTGATAACTTCACTGACGTGTGGTTTCTAATTTAGTTTGTTGTCTATATGTATGTGTGTGTGTGTGTGTATATACTACTGTACTTTTTAGATCCTCCTACGCAACCTAACCTATTATAGTTAAATATAGTAGGCTATACACTATTTTGTTAGTATGTGTTATAAAATGTAATTGCATGTTATTATTATTAATATTATTATTATTAATATTATTATTATTCTTATTATTATTAGTATTATTATTATTATTATTATTATTTTTATTATTGTTATTATTATTACATACTAATATAATACTAAGTTGCCCACCAGATTTCCTCAGAGATGGGAGGAGCACATTGGCGGCGGTGTTGTTTATACTCCGCCCGATTACTGATTCCTATTCACCGAGCCAGAGCTGGCGGGCGGCGTGTTATGTGCCACGTTTTGTTTCCCATTGGGCGTACCGCTCAGCTGGGGGGTTGGAGATTTCATAAAAAGAAAGTTTGAGTGGAGAGCACACCTTTTCCTTCACATACAGTTATCTTAGACCATCTACTAGTATAATAGTTTGCACAAAAATACTCTACACTCTTTATAGGTTATTGTTATGTTGTTGTTTTTTTTTTTACTTCTCATCAGATTGTGCATTCAACTAATATACACTAATAGTGTGTTTATTATTATGTTTTATAGTATTATTTCGTAAAATATTGGGTAAAACAATTATAGTCACTAGTATAGTCTATTATATTATTGGGGTTTATAGCAGTTTGTGGTCTAATAGTATCATGCTTTATGAGTGGTGTTCTATGTAGTGATGATTAGGCAATAAAATATGCTTTGGGTGTTTATAGCAGTTTGTGGTCTACTAGTATCATGCTTTATGGGTGGTGTTCTATGTAGTGATGATTAGGCCATAAAATATGCTTTTGGTTTATTGCTAACAAAATATACTTTGCTCTACCGCTGTAGTGCAATACATGGTGAAACTTACATACACCGTTAATAAAGGATTGATGGAAGAAGAAGTAAGAGGAAGAATTGTGGAGGTAATGAACAGTGAGACAATGTATAGCCTCCGGGATGGCGGCAGCGTTTCTGTTATTAATATATAATAAGACAATAGGAAAATATGTTGTTGTCTCTACCTGTATTATTACCTTTGCGATAGCATGGTTAAATTTGGGGAGGACAGAGGAAGGAGCAGGAGGTTAGGAAGGGATTTGTAGTGGGAGAGATAGTGTCTGTGATCCTCGGATCACCACTCCTCGGATTATGTCAGTTCAAGTTTAGAAGCTCAAACAACTTTCCCTGATTACGAATTGGCAACCTTTCGATTTACAACAGGTACCTACTTACTGCTACAGTAGGTAGGTGAACAGGGACCAAGGGGGCTAGGAAGAGTGTCCAAACAACTTGCCTGTGTGATGTAGTCGTGGCCAGAATTAGGTTAGGATACAGACACATCTGGCTAGTTAGTAACGCTGTACCCATACCGGAACACTCAGCATGTAAACTTTGTGATACACCTTTAAAGCACTATATTATTGAATGTGACACTGTCAAAGACATCTTGAACTATGTCATTACTTCATTGAGGACATTACATTCTTGCTGTTTATCCCAAATTGGCTAGCCCACACACTGATTAGTCTACAATTACAATATGACTCCAATGTATGCTGCTGGTAAATGTGTACTGTCAATGAACCAGAGTGAAAATAAGGTCGCCTCCCTTGCTGCTGCTGCTAAAGCTGCTGCTGCTTCTTGCGCCCTTCTAAGTCCCGTTTAAGTCCCCCACCCCAGGCCCCCGCAGTACCCCTTCACATCTACACCATTCAAAAACATTTACACTCAATTTGCACAGAGTGTTATCCTGCAAAACGTTGATGTCGTATATTTCTCTCTTTAAGTGATATCCTGTGGCTCCGAAAGGAGCCTGTTTGGTTAGGTTGTCTTGTGTGAACGAACCTTGGGTTCTTATTTCTTCTCTGTCTTCTTTGGGAGGAGCACAGCTTGGATGTTAGGAAGGACACCCCCTTGGGCAATGGTGACTCCAGACAGGAGCTTGTTCAGCTCCTCGTCATTGCGAATGGCAAGCTGAAGATGACGCGGGATAATGCGGGTCTTCTTGTTGTCGCGGGCGGCGTTACCGGCCAGCTCGAGCACTTCTGCTGCCAGGTACTCCATGACGGCTGCAAGGTACACAGGTGCACCTGCACCAACACGCTCAGCATAGTTGCCTTTACGCAAGAGACGGTGGATCCTACCCACGGGGAACTGGAGTCCGGCCCTGCTAGAACGGGACTTTGACTTGCCCTTCACCTTGCCTCCCTTGCCGCGTCCTGACATGTTGCTGCTGCTGCTTTTCGTGATAGGAGTTAAATTTCCGCCCGCCACCTTGGTCTTTTATACCAAGCTCAGGATCAGGCCAGGTGGCCGTCTCGCTGACCCAACCAATGTAAGAGAGCCGTAGCTGCAGCCAGTCTGATCCTGAGCGGCCCGCTCGGTATATAAGGAAAAGTTAGTCGGGCCAGTTTTCAATTCTCTCGCTCCGCGCCACGAGTAACTGTGCCGCCATGCCTCCCAAAACTTCCGGAAAGGCTGCCAAGAAGGCTGGAAAGGCCCAGAAGGCCATTGCCAAGGGTGACAAGAAGAAGAAGCGCAGGAGGAAGGAAAGCTACAGCATCTACATCTACAAGGTACTGAAGCAAGTGCACCCCGACACAGGAGTCTCCTCCAAAGCTATGTCCATCATGAACTCTGTCGTGAACGACATCTTCGAGCGCATCGCTGCCGAGGCTTCCCGCCTGGCGCACTACAACAAACGCTCCACCATTACAAGTCGGGAAATCCAGACAGCTGTCCGACTCTTGCTGCCCGGTGAACTGGCCAAGCATGCCGTGTCTGAGGGCACCAAGGCTGTCACCAAGTACACCTCTTCCAAGTAAGAGGTTACTTGTGCACAACAAACACGCCATCCCACTACTACAACTTAATCGGCTCCTTCGGAGCCACAGTTACATGTTAAAGAGACAGTTACCGACATTGATATATTGAGAGGGAAATAAATAAAAAAAAATTATAATAATCTGCATTCTCTATTGGCGTAGAAACAGGACTAAATCGAAACATTATAAATAAATAAATAAATTCTGCGTGGAGTACTTTTACACCCACTGCAAAGTGACATACATGGAGTGTGTTTGGGTTTCATTTCTTGTTTGCAGCACGCCTATTTCATGTAAACAATTCATTTTATTTTATTTTATTGAATTTTCTTTTATTTTAGTTATTTATTTACTTACTTATTCTTTATATATTAATTTGTTACTAGCTCTTGTTTTTTGCACCCACCCACCTCCCTAATTGATGACCTACTATACATTCGTGCCTGCACGACTGTTACCAACTTACCGTTAGGCGATTTGGGTAACCGAAATTAACGCTCTCCTACCACCAACCATTTCGATTGTCATGAAAATTATCTTCAGAACAGTTCTTTGGCCCTGAGAAGGGCCGAGTTATAGATGTCTGGTAGGTTTTGTTGTGCTTTTTCTTTTTCCCCAAGGAAGAGGACTTAAGCACGCTCTCCGCGGATGCGCCGGGCCAGCTGGATGTCCTTCGGCATGATGGTAACGCGCTTGGCGTGAATGGCACACACAGGCGTCCTCGAAAGACCCACCAGGTAAGCTCTCCGAGGCTTCTGCAGAGCCATGACGGCAGACGACTGGAAGCGCAGGTCAGTCTTTTGAAATCCTGGCGATTCACGCACCAGGCGCTGGAAGGGCAGCTTCTGATGAGTAGTTTCCAGGCTCTTTTCTGGTAACGACGGATCTCACGAAGGGCGACGGTTCCGGGCTCAAACGACAGGGGCTTCTGGACACTCACCGGTGGCTGGGCGGACTTGCGAGCTGCCTTGGTGGCAAGCTGCGTCCGTGGAGCCTTGCCTCCAGTGGACTTGCGGGCAGTCTGTTTAGTACGGGCCATCTCGACGACGAAATAGTCAATACGGGCGGCCCGGCAGGCGGGCGGGCTTATATACAGACATTCTCCACCTCAGTGGCCACCTCATTGGCCACGAGTGCCGCATGCGTCATCCGCAAGCTACGCCCCACCTCCAAGAGGGAGGGACGGCCTTGGATGAACGATACTACCGCTGCGTCCACAGCACGCCACCTACTCCCCCCAAACCGTGGGCGAAGCCATCACCAGGACCACCGTGTAAGCAAGCAACCACAACAACATGATCGGGACGAGGCAAAGGAGGCATGGACTTGGAAAGGGTGGCGCCAAGCGTCATCGTAAGGTGCTTCGTGACAACATCCAGGGTATCACCAAGCCCGCCATTCGTCGTCTAGCTCGGCGTGGAGGTGTTAAACGTATATCCGCCCTCATCTACGAGGAGACCCGCGGCGTCCTCAAGGTGTTTCTGGAGAACGTCATCCGTGACGCCGTCACCTACACCGAGCACGCAAAAAGGAAGACCGTCACCGCCATGGATGTGGTGTATGCCCTGAAACGGCAGGGCCGCACCCTTTATGGTTTTGGTGGTTAATCAACCTGATGGACGGGCGCACACCACCACCACCACCACGACAAACAAATATACGGACCTAATTTTAGGTCCACATTTAAATCGCCAAAGAGTTGGTTAGACACTGAGTAAATCGTTGAAAATATATCCAATAACATGATCCTCTCTAATTCTGGACTTGTGGTATGAGTATAGGTTGTGTGTGAACGTGTTGGAACCACTTCCAAATAATTGTCAGTCAGTCAGTCAACATTCACCTAACCTCCAGGTACCTCACCTAACTTCCTGTAGCGTCACCGAACCTCACGAAATGTAACCCAATGTAGTTTATAATCTATCCTAACATGACATAACATAACCACGCACTATATTACTTCGGTAAGAGTAATGAGTTTTAATACGCAAAGTTGCAGTTAGCATTCATTCATACATACATACATACATACATACAGAACATGCTAGTGGCAGGGGGGATTGAAGTGAATTTTAGGAGGATAGAATAGGTGCAGTGGCTAAACAGCGCTTGCGTGAGGGACTTTAAGCAGCAACTCGCCTGGATGCGGCAGGATAGAGTCAGGTCAAGCGTCCGGTGCATGTTGGGTTCCGCCATGGTTTCTCAGTGTTTGGTCGGCTTGATTGTGTGTGTGTTGTTTTCTTGTTTGGAGGAAATGTCTTGGTATTCTTCTTCTTAGCTTGAAGTTGATTTTCTTCTAACTCTTCTCCTCTTGTTGTTCGTCTTCCCCGTGTCTGCTATCATTCTGTAAAGACTCTATATATGTATGTAGGTATGAGTGAGTAACAGTTGCCGGTTACAGTGATACTTCATATTCGCTGGTGTTGTACTGTATGGTTTCGGTATTTCTTAATATACAAACGGCACCGTTAGGGGATTGAGGTATTTAAAAACCAGCCTACATTACTTATATATAGAAATAAATAATGTGGCTTGGACAATAATGACGACTACTCTCTCCTACCTAACCCAAACAAGGGCTTTTCGAAAGTATACATTGGACACAATTGACTTAGTACATACATTGGTGGTTTAACAAAAGCCCTCATTAGAGAAAGGTGAAGGAGCACACAGTGAACATACAGATTAATGTTTGCACGCATAGATCATGTAAGGTGAGGTGTTGAACACCAGACACGTAGTGTAGTAACTCCCTCATAGATGGCGTTATGAGGGGCCTGATGATGTAGCAGTTACCTCACAGATGGTGTTATGAGGAACTTCACATGATGATGCTGTAGCAAAACATTCACTACGTGGTGTCGTAGCATCTTGGGGACACCACGTGGTCCACATGACTCACTCATTCAAGTGGGTGAGGTGTGGTCCCAGGCCTCTCTATCGTGGAGTCTCAGGGGAAGTATAACCGGGTACCTGGGACCTCACTGTGTGAAGGTGGTTAGCTAGCTTGGGTAAGACTCAACTGCCGAGTTGTTTTTCACTGAGTTAAGCACTGTTCACCACTATTCATCACTGGTTCCATTCCTTTGCCAAATGAGCTAGTACCTTATGGCAAGAACTTGTTGATAGTCCGGTGGGGAGGAGGGTTCAGGGGAGTGAGTTGGTATGGGCCAACATATAAATAATAATAATAATAATAATAATAATTAACGGTTTATTGAAAGAGCTTGGCAGCCAGAAGACTGAAAATATACAGTTACATATTTGGGGAATGGGTTACGAATTACAAATAATATACAAGTAACATGAGTGACACAAATAAGACATATAATAACTAGCTGGGGAAAAGCTCAAACTACAGTTCATTTCAACATAGTGACAGTGCAAGGAGTAGTGTTTACTGGGAGATATACCGGATTTATTACAAGAAGTTACCGATGTAATTTACAATGTTAACTGGGCTGTTCTGTATAGAGACTGGGCCTGTGCACGTAGCGGGGCTGGATGTGGTTGGTAGGTGTCGAAGGAGCAATTTTTGGATCAGACCCCGGTGTAGTAGGAGCCGGTGTCGGGGGATGGTGTAGAAGCTTTCTACCAAATTTGGGTAGATGAGTCGGTGATGGTCAGTGAGAGCTCCAGCGGGTCGGTCAGTGTGTTGAGCGCTTCTTGATATGTGGAGTAGGAAGGGTAGAGAATAATCTTGCATGGCCTCTTTTGCACTTTTTCTAGGTGTTTACGTTGTGTGGCATTTAGGGAGGAAGACCAGGTGGAGGAGGCATAGGTGAGCTTGGGAAGTATGAATGTTGTGTAAACACTGAGGAGCTCGTGTGCAGGAACACCGAGGGACTTGAGTCGGCGAGAGGCGTATAGACGGAACCGAGGATTTGATGTTCTCACTGACGTGTGGTTTTCAATTTAGCTTGTTGTCATATGTATGTGTGTGTGTGTGTGTATATACTACTGTACTTTTTAGATCCTCCTACGCAACCTAACCTATTATAGTTAAGTATAGTAGGCTATACACTATTTTGTTAGTATGTGTTATAAAATGTAATTGCATGTTATTATTATTAATATTATTATTATTAATATTATTATTATTCTTATTATTATTAGTATTATTATTATTATTATTATTATTTTTATTATTGTTATTATTATTACATACTAATATAATACTAAGTTGCCCACTAGATTTCCTCAGAGATGGGAGGAGCACATTGGCGGCGGTGTTGTTTATACTCCGCCCGATTACTGATTCCTATTCACCGAGCCAGAGCTGGTGGGCGGCGTGTTATGTGCCACGTTGTGTTTCCCATTGGGCGTACCGCTCAGCTGGGGAGTTGGAGATTTCATAAAAAGAAAGTTTGAGTGGAGAGCACACCTTTTCCTTCACATACAGTTATCTTAGACCATCTACTAGTATAATAGTTTGCACAAAAATACTCTACACTCTTTATAGGTTATTGTTATGTTGTTGTTTTTTTTTTTACTTCTCATCAGATTGTGCATTCAACTAATATACACTAATAGTGTTTTTATTATTATGTTTTATAGTATTATTTCGTAAAATATTGGGTAACACAATTATAGTCACTAGTATAGTCTATTATATTATTGGGGTTTATAGCAGTTTGTGGTCTAATAGTATCATGCTTTATGAGTGGTGTTCTATGTAGTGATGATTAGGCAATAAAATATGCTTTGGGTGTTTATAGCAGTTTGTGGTCTACTAGTATCATGCTTTATGGGTGGTGTTCTATGTAGTGATGATTAGGCCATAAAATATGCTTTTGGTTTATTGCTAACAAAATATACTTTGCTCTACCGCTGTAGTGCAATACATGGTGAAACTTACATACACCGTTAATAAAGTATTGATGGAAGAAGAAGTAAGAGGAAGAATTGTGGAGGTAATGAACAGTGAGACAATGTATAGCCTCCGGGATGGCGGCAGCGTTTCTGTTATTAATATATAATAAGACAATAGGAAAATATGTTGTTGTCTCTACCTGTATTATTACCTTTGCGATAGCATGGTTCAATTTTGGGAGGACATAGGAAGGAGCAGGAGGTTAGGAAGGGATTTGTAGTGGGAGAGATAGTGTCTGTGATCCTCGGGTCACCACTCCTCGGATTGTGTCAGTTCAAGTTTAGAAGCTCCAACAACTTTCCCTGAATACGAATTGGCAAGCTTTCGATTTACAACAGGTACCTACTTACTGCTACAGTAGGTGAACAGGGACCAAGGGGGCTAGGAAGTGTCCAACAACTTGCCTGTGTGATGAAGTCGTACAGAATTAGGTTAGGATACAGACACATCTGGCTAGTTAGTAACGCTGTACCCATACCGGAACACTCAGCATGTAAACTTGGTGATACACCTTTAAAGCACTACTATATTATTGAATGGGACACTGTCAAAGACTTCAGGCCACCTCACTTATTGTATCTTGAACTATGTCATTACTTCATTGAGGACATTACATTCTTGCTCTTTATCCTAAATTGGCTAGCCCACACTGGTAAATGTGTACTGTACTGTCAATGAATCTGATGTATTTCTTTGTGTATGAACCTGACTGAAAATAAGGTCGCCTCCCTGGCTGCTGCTGCTGCTAAAGCTGCTTCTGCTTCTGCTTCTGCGCCCTTCTAAGTCCCGTTTAAGTCCCCCACCCCAGGCCCCCACAACCGCCCTTCACATCTACACCATTCTAAAACAATTTCACTCAATTCCCACAATACTATGCTAATTACACGTAAAATAGAGTGTTATCCTGCAAAACGTCGATGTCGTATATTTCTCTCTTTAAGTGATATCCTGTGTCTTGAAAAAGGAGCCTGGTTTGGTTGAGTTGTTCTTGTGTGAAACGAACCTTGGCCCTTATTTCTTCTCTGTCTTCTTGGGGAGGAGCACAGCGTGGATGTTAGGAAGGACACCCCCTTGGGCAATGGTGACTCCAGACAGGAGCTTGTTCAGCTCCTCGTCATTGCGAATGGCAAGCTGAAGATGACGCGGGATAATGCGGGTCTTCTTGTTGTCGCGGGCGGCGTTACCGGCCAGCTCGAGCACTTCTGCTGCCAGGTACTCCATGACGGCTGCAAGGTACACAGGTGCACCTGCACCAACACGCTCAGCATAGTTGCCTTTACGCAAGAGACGGTGGATCCTACCTACGGGGAACTGGAGTCCGGCCCTGCTAGAACGGGACTTTGACTTGCCCTTCACCTTGCCTCCCTTGCCGCGTCCTGACATGTTGCTGCTGCTGCTTTTCGTGATAGGAGTTAAATTTCCTCGGGCCACCTTGGTCTTTTATACCAAGCTCAGGATCAGGCCAGGTGGCCGTCTCGCGGACCCAACCAATGTAAGAGAGCCGTAGCTGCAGCCAGTCTGATCCTGAGCGGCCCGCTCGGTATATAAGGAAAAGATAGTCGGGCCAGTTTTCAATTCTCTCGCTCCGCGCCACGAGTAACTGTGCCGCCATGCCTCCCAAAACTTCCGGAAAGGCTGCCAAGAAGGCTGGAAAGGCCCAGAAGGCCATTGCCAAGGGTGATGCTGAAGAAGAAGCGCAGGAGGAAGGAAAGCTACAGCATCTACATCTACAAGGTACTGAAGCAAGTGCACCCCGACACAGGAGTCTCCTCCAAAGCTATGTCCATCATGAACTCTTTCGTGAACGACATCTTCGAGCGCATCGCTGCCGAGGCTTCCCGCCTGGCGCACTACAACAAACGCTCCACCATTACAAGTCGGGAAATCCAGACAGCTGTCCGACTCTTGCTGCCCGGTGAACCGGCCAAGCATGCCGTGTCTGAGGGCACCAAGGCTGTCACCAAGTACACCTCTTCCAAGTAAGAGGTTACTTGTGCACAACAAACACGCCATCCCACTACTACAACTTAATCGGCTCCATCGGAGCCACAGTTACATGTTAAAGAGACAGTTACCGACAGTGATATATTGAGAGGGAAATAAATAAAAAAAAAAATTATAATAATCTGCATTCTCTATTGGCGTAGAAACCGGACTAAATCGAAACATAATAAATAAATAAATAAATTCTGCGTGGAGTACTTTTACACCCACTGCAAAGTGACATACATGGAGTGTGTTTGGGCTTCATTTCTTGTTTGCAGCACGCCTATTTCATGTAAACAATTTATTTTATTTTATTTTATTTTATCTTAGTTATTTATTTATTTATTTATTTATTGTTTATATCTTTATTTGTTACTAGCTCTTGTTTGTTGCACCCACCTCCCGAATTGATGACCTACTATACATTCGTGCCTGCACGACTGTTACCAACTTACCGTTAGGCGATTTGGGTAACCGAAATTAACGCTCTCCTACCACCAACCATTTCGATTGTCATGAAAATTATCTTCAGAACAGTTCTTTGGCCCTGAGAAGGGCCGAGTTATAGATGTCTGGTAGGTTTTGTTGTGCTTTTTCTTTTTCCCCAAGGAAGAGGACTTAAGCACGCTCTCCGCGGATGCGCCGGGCCAGCTTGATGTCCTTGGGCATGATGGTAACGCGCTTGGCGTGAATGGCACACAGGTTGGTGTCCTCGAAAAGACCCACCAGGTAAGCCTCAGAGGCTTCCTGCAGAGCCATGACGGCAGACGACTGGAAGCGCAGGTCAGTCTTGAAATCCTGGGCGATCTCACGCACCAGGCGCTGGAAGGGCAGCTTCCTGATGAGTAGCTCTGTGCTCTTCTGGTAACGACGGATCTCACGAAGGGCGACGGTTCCGGGCCTGTAACGATGGGGCTTGTTGACACCACCGGTGGCTGGGGCGGACTTGCGAGCTGCCTTGGTGGCAAGCTGCTTCCGTGGAGCCTTGCCTCCAGTGGACTTGCGGGCAGTCTGTTTAGTACGGGCCATCTCGACGACGAAATAGTCAATACGGGCGGCCCGGCAGGCGGGCGGGCTTATATACAGACATTCTCCACCTCAGTGGCCACCTCATTGGCCACGAGTGCCGCATGCGTCATCCGCAAGCTACGCCCCACCTCCAAGAGGGAGGGACGGCCTTGGATGAACGATACTACCGCTGCGCCCACAGCACGCCACCTACTCCCACCAAACCGTGGGCGAAGCCACACCAGGACCACCTGTAGTAGCAACCACAACAACATGACTGGACGAGGCAAAGGAGGCAAGGGACTTGGAAAGGGTGGCGCCAAGCGTCATCGTAAGGTGCTTCGTGACAACATCCAGGGTATCACCAAGCCCGCCATTCGTCGTCTAGCTCGGCGTGGAGGTGTTAAACGTATATCCGGCCTCA
>NW_024722846.1:182500-188075 GCF_018991925.1 Homarus americanus | reverse complement strand
TTCCTCAACCACAGGTTCTCAGCTTACGTTTCTCTTCTTGGGTTTCTCCTTGGGTTCCTCGCCGTGTTCTCAACTTTAGTTTCCTCAGCTTGGGTTTCTAACCGGGTTTCTCCTTCTGATTTCTCAACCACGGGTTCTCTTTGGTTCTCACAGGGTTTCTAATACAAGTTTCATTTACAGTTTCTCCTCCTTGAGGTGTGTTTTGTTTGTAGGGCAGGCAGGGATACTGTGTGCAGATTTGTCCGTGGAGGACAGCCTCTCCTTTAATTGGCTCAAACATTATCATGATGTGTACTAACCTCTCTCTCTCTCTCTCTCTCTCTCTCTCTCTCTCTCTCTCTATCTCTCTTCTTTTCCTTTCGTTGCAGTACGTCTGACGTCTATGCCTTTGCTGTTGTTTCCTGACATTGATAATTAACATGGCCCTGAACATTCAGTATTAACATGGCCTGAAAATTCAATAATTAACCCATATGTATGATGTTGCCTTCCAAGTTTTGTAATATCACCTGGACCTATTAATCCTTAACACAAAGTCTAGCAAACTAACTTCTTACTTCCTAAACCTAAACCTTCTTCTTCCGACTATCACCACAGCCATCACTACAACAGTCACCACAGCTGTCACCACAACTTCTCCTTAGGAACCACCTATACACAGCCTTATATAACCACCCCCATTTTCTTTTTTTGGTTCAGCTTTGTTTTATTTATTTTGGGGTTCAAGGTGTTGCACTGCACGTGGTGGCAGCGGTGGTGGTGATCATCTGGCTTCTGGGTCACAGTATGTTACGCCACTGAGGCCTGGGTCAGGTTCTCTACCCAGCTGGTGATCACAGCCCTGGGCTTACATTACCTGTGTTGGTGCTCCTCAGCCTCTGACCTCATGCATTCAGCTCTTCTGTGAAACTGTTGCCGTTTATGGTTTGATCATGGTTTTTTCTGCACCAGCAGAGACACCTGTTTGCGTGTGTTGGCGAAGTGAAGGTCAGGCGGACTTATTCAGATGGCCATTTATACGTTGGTGTTACGCTTTCAGGCTAACCTTCGTGGTTATCTCGAGAATAAGTTATAAGTTCAGGTGGTGTAAAACTTTACCAGGGAACTCGGTGATCTCTGCCTTTCTTCTCAGATGAAAACCTGTTGGTAGTGTCCGTTGCTGATCATCCTCTCCTCGTTTTGGGCTTTTCACAGTAAGCAAGCGGGGTGGCACTGAGCAGGTCGAGGCTGGCGCTGAGCAGTCCTGGAACACAGCACTAGCTGGTCGAGGACAGCACTTGGCAGGCCTGGGCAGCTGGGCTGGGCTGGGCAGCACTGAAGTGAGCCTAGGGCAGCACTGGTGTGCCCCCGTTAAGTGGCTCTTTATTCATTTTCTTTTCACTGAAACAATTTGTTCTGCGAGTGTTGATATCTTTTTGCATGGAATATGTCATCTCAATAATTGCAGTCAGTGATAAGATCACAAATAAAATGGAAAACAACAAAAGCAAATGATGTTTTGACGAGTTCATTAATTGTCCTTCATGTTGAATAGTTTGTGTTTCATTATGTAAAGCCTGCATCTTGTATGAGGAGGTCTGTGCATAACAGGCGGGCAATGTGGGGCTGTGAGGTTGTGAACAGTGGTGGTGGTTGGGTTGGGGTTGGGTTAGCTTGGGTTTGATTGGGTTGGGTTTGGATTGGGTTGGTTGGGTTTGAGTTAGGTTGAGGTTGGGTTGGGTTGGGATTGGTTGGGTTTTGGTTGAGCTTGTGGTGGTTGGTGAGAGATGTTGTGGGGAGGTGGTGGGAGGTGGGTGGAGGGTAGGGAGTGGTGGGGGGGTGGGTGGAGGGGGATGGGAGGGTGGGTGGGATGAGTGAGTGGGAGGGCAGGAGGTGGGTGGAGGAGGTGGGAGGAGGAGGTGGAGTGAGGAGGTGAGGAGGGACAGGAGGTGGTGGAGGTGGGAGGAGGGAGGTGGTGGAGGAGGGGAGGGTTGAAGGTGGGTGAGTGAGCAGGGGAGGAGGGATAGAAGTGCTGCTGTGGTGATTGTGTGGAGCGCTGGGGTGTCTTCCTCACTAAACATCGTCTTCACTATTCTCCTCACGGGTGGTGGGTGAACGTTGGGCCATGTGGTGGGACACACTTGGACGTTTGGGGTTGCCGGAATTAAGTCTGAAATGGGTCAAATGGTGTAACATGTACGAACTTGACCACCATTCGACAGCTGCTTGTTGCAGGTGTACATTGCCCGACCTGATATGGAAGCTTTGAAATATGGGCTGGGGTGTGTTGTGTTGTGATACTATGACTAATGTAACCTTAACCCTAACCAAACCTAACCTAGCCTAACCTTTAAATGCGTGGGATGGTTAGTAATCCACTGGTCTTTGGCTATTCTTGTCGGGGAGGTGAGGTCTTTGGGGTGTTGTTCTTTATCTCGAGGAGAAGAGGTCTTTGACTTGGTCTTTAGAGGTCTGGTGTTCCAAGGTCCCAGACTGAGCCTGTTTGGTTGCTCCCGGGTGGGCGGAGGGCCTGCAGGCGCTGATACAATGATGTTTGGTTACGTTCAGGATATTGTTAAACAGGTGTGTGTTGGTGTGTGTGTGGGGGGTGTGTGTGTGTGTGTGTGTGTGTGTGTGTGTGTGTGTGTGAGAGCGTGTGTGTGTGTGTGTGTGTGTGTGTGTGTGTGTGTGTGTGTGTGTGTGTGTGCGTGTGTGTGTGTGTGTGTGTGTGTGTGTGTGTGTGCGTGTGTGTGTGTGCGTGTGTGTGTGTGTGTGTGTGTGATAGCTCAAGGGCTCTATCGTTAAGTGTCTGGTATCTGTTTGAGTCTAGTATCTTAATTACTAAAATGACGTGACTTAACGGCCAAACCACCAATTTAATCTAAAAAAATAAAAAAAATAAAAAAAATAAACCCGTCATGACAAACATCATTACCGGATAATTAAAAAAGCTGATTTATAATAATATTATTAAATTTTTGCGGCATCCTATAGGGGCTGCTAACCTAAAAACTAACTTTTAACCTAACTTTCTTCCTAACCCCAAACAGGATGGAGGTGCGATAAGTGGATGACGTGTTAAACTATATCTTTTCATACACTTAACAATGTCTTTCCTTCACATGCTAATTATAAACGCTCTATTGCTTCTTTCATTCTCTCCTGTGTTCTTTTCTTTTTGTTAATTTTTCTTAATTTATCATTACTCTTCATTTACCCCAGTTTACCCCCAGTTCCTCCCCCGGTAACCACCCAGTTCCCCAGTCCCCGGTAACCCCCAGTCCCCCCCAGTCCCCCCAGTCCTCCCAGGTGCTTTGGAAATAGGTGCTTCTGTTTGCTTGTTGATGGCGTCTCCTTCAGTTTCGATCGATTCCCCACCATCAAATGATCACCGTCATTTACGTGTTGTTGTGGACGAGTGTTGTTGTTTTAGTCAATGTTGAGTGTTTACTGTAGCATCTTGAACACGTTGGACAAATGCTTGTGGATAAGAGGCTATATGGTGTGTGTGTGTGTGTGTGTGTGTGTGTGTGTGTGTGTGTGTGTGTGTGTGTGTGTGTGTGTGTGTGTGTAGTTGTATAGGGTGGTCGTTTATGCACTGGGATCTAGGCAGCAGTGCAATCCGGTCAAGTGTGTGCGACTGAGCAACCTTTTCGAGGAGCCACTCTGCTCACCCCACATGGGGAGGGGGCTAGAAAAGGTGTCTTAAATACAGCCTGACTAAAAAAAAAAAACCTGACTGGGCAACCGCACCCAGTAAGGTCATCCTTATGCGGTCGAAAATACAATCATAATGACAGATCCAAACCAAAAAAATATACAACCTCTTATGGTCGCTGCATGGAATGTCAGGACCCTTCTGGATACTGGCACAAATAGCGTCCTTGTGATAAAAGAGCTGGCTAGGTATAACATCGACATAGCAGCCATTAGTGAGTCCCGGCTCCCATATGAGGGTCAACTCACGGAACTGGGGTCTGGGTATACCTTCTTCTGGAAGGGTAAGCCTGTTGTGGAGAGAAACCGCATTTATGGAGTTGGCTTTGTCATCCGCCAACGCATCCTACACAGTCTAACTGAAATGCCTGTTGGTATCAACGAGCGTCTCATGACGCTCTGAGTCCCACTGAATCACTCACGTCATGCCTTTTTCATCAGTGCATATGCCACAACACTGGATGCAGAGGATGACATCACGGAGGCCTTTTACACCGACCTCGACAGAATGCTAACCTCTATCCCCAGAGAAGATAAGGTTGTGCTCCTTGGTGGCAGAGATGCTGACATTTGGCAGGGAACGAAAGGGAGAACTGGACTAGGCAAGTGTAATCCCATCGGCCTACTCCTCCTCAACAAGTGTGCTGTACACAACCTCACTGTCACCAATACCTTGTTTTGGCAAGTTGACAAGTTCAAGGGTTTGTGGCAACACCCACGATCCAAACACTGGCATCTCATTGATTACATCATTATCAGAGAAAGAGATCGCCGAGATGTCCTCATCACCTGTGCCATGCTTGGATCAGACCACTGCAACACTGATCATCAGCTCGTCAGAGCCAAGCTCTCACTTCAAGTCACCCCAAAACGGCGAAGGTAGCAAGCCTCCAGAAGAGGTTTTATCACAAAGCGTCTGAAGGATCCAGCGGCAGCACATGATTTCAGAGTGCAGCTCGAACGTGGGCTGATAAACAACCCGACAACAAACCAAATCTCAGTGCCAAATGGGATATTCTCGACACTGTCATGACAAAAACCTGCAGAGACCCTCGGTCATATTGAAAGAATACACCAAGATTGGTTTGATGAAAATGACCCGAATATCAATGTTCTCGTCGATGATAAATGTGTTGCTTTAACTGAATGGCAGAACAACCCTCGGTCTCAGACGAAAGCTGATACCTTCCGCAAGAAGAAAGCGGCGGTCCAGTGGGAACTTCACAATCTAAAGAACATTTTATGGGTCAATCACTCGTGGCGCAGCTCCCCTCTGCTCATCCGACGGTAACTCCATAATTAAAGATGATGAAGGCATCCTTCAGTGCTGGAAAGAGCACTCCTATTCACTGCTCAACCGAAACCCCGATGTGGATGTCCTGACTACCCAGCAGGTCCCTCAGCAACCAGAGCTGACCCACCTGAGCTATCCTCCATCCCTGGATGAGGTAGCTGTTGCCATCAAACAGATGAAAAAGAACAAAGCCTCAGGGCCTGATGGAATCCCAGCCGAGGTGTATAAAGCAGGAGGACCTTTGCTTACCAGCCGTCTCTACTCTCTCCTGGAGAATATATGGGAAAAAGAGGAAATCCCCCAAGCTCTTAAAGATGCCTCTATCATCAATATTTATAAGAACAAGGGAGACCGGTCAGACTGTGGCAACTATCGCGGGATCTCCCTGCTGTCCATAGCTGGCAAGAAGTATTGCCCAAGTCCTCCTAAACTGACTTATTCCCGAGGCGGAAAACTTCCTCTCAGAATCTCAATGTGGTCTTAAACCATCACGTGGCACCACTGACATGATCTTTGCTGCCCACCAGATACAGGAAAAGTGCAGAGAACAGCGTCGTGAACTGTACATGGCTTTCATCGACCTAA
>NW_024722846.1:170000-177500 GCF_018991925.1 Homarus americanus | reverse complement strand
TTTAAGTGTAATAGATAATGAGAGCTATGCAAAATCAGTAAGAAAATAAATCTCATTTATTTTTGATTTGACAGTGTCAGAAGGTCAGGGTGTGGCGTCATCAGCCGGGTCAACAGTACCTGAGGATATTTTGTCTTATTTTAATACTGTAATATGATCTTTCTTAGTAAGGTAAGTTCTCGAAATTATTTTTATTGATGACCATATATTGATAAAGTGCTATTGTGTACTGAGGAATATATATTGTACAGGTAAAATATATTTTGCTAGGTAAATTTGCATTGTCACACCGTTCACTTTTAGCAAGTAAAAATATATATTTTTCCAGTGTGTTTGTGTGCGTTTAGACCGAACATGACCTTCATTTTGGGCGGAAATTAGCCGGGTTTTTTTGCGATTTTTTTTGTTTGACGTTTTCCGAAAAAAAAAGTGGCTAAGCGACTACAAAATACAAAAAAAAAAAACGCTAGAAAAACAAAAACCTAACCTAACCTAACTTAAGTGACTCTCACCATATGATGGACTCACCTATTTCTTACCTTATTGGCCTGGTTCTTGTTCGTCGTTGCAGTCTGGGATTCTTACACAACACCACATATGTTGGTCTTTGCGATATTTACATTCAGTCTTGCTCTTAGTACACTTAACTGAGGTTGGAAGAACACCATGCGGTCGAAAAAAGTGCTATAGTTTCTACGTTTTTTTTTCCAAAAACTCGCAATCAGCTCCATATACTTTAAGTGACACCCATCGCAGACTTCCATGGTCGGAACTGAACTTGAATTTCAAAATATGAGAGACCCAAAATAAAACTCGATTTTGATTGGGCCAAATATACTCTGAATTAAACGCAAAATCGTTTTAATTGGTTCCAAAAGCAAAAACGCATCTGATTGGCCGTGTGACATAAAATAATAATAATAATAATTGACGGTTTATTGAAAAAGTTCTGCAGCCCGAAGGCTGAAAATATACATTGGACATAAATGACTTATTACATACATTGGTGGTTTAACAAAAGCCTTCATTAGAGAAAGGTAGAGGAACATACAGTGAACAAACAGATTAATGTAGGTGTTGAACAGCAAAAACGTAGTGTAGTAACTCCCTCCCAAATGGTGTTAGGAGGGACCTCACGTGGTGTAGTAGTTCCCTCACAGATGGTGTTATGAGGGGCCTCACGTGGTGTAGTAAGTCCCTCACAGATGGTGTTATGAGGGGCCTCACGTGGTGTAGTAATTCCCTCACAGATGGTGTTATGAGGGGCCTCACGTGGTGTAGTAATTCCCTCACAGATGGTGTTATGAGGGGCCTCACGTGGTGTAGTAACTCCTTCACATATGGTGTTATGAGGGGCCTCACGTGGTGTAGTAATTCCCTCACAGATGGTATTATATGAGTGAGGTGTGGTTCCAGGCCTTCCTATCGTAGACGGATTAACACATGGCTGGTTGTTGAGTCTCACAGGCCGTTATCACTGGGTACCTGGGACCTCACTGTGTGAAGGTCAACTTGGGTACCACTGTTACTGTTGAGTTGTTCTCACTGACTTAAGCACTGTTCACCACTGTTCACCTCTGATTAACACTGGTTCCATTCCTTTCCTAAATGAAATAGTAACTTCTGGCGAGAACATGTTGATAATCCCGTGGGGAGGAGGGTTCAGAGGAGGGAGTTGGTATGGGCCAACTTAACAGTTGACCTGGCTGCTCGGAGAGGAGTGCCAGGTACTTCTTGACCCTTCTGTGGTCAAGGATGTACGGGTAGGCATGCGTGTAATGATTTATGAAGGAGACGCGAGAGACACTCAGTGTTGGGTGAGAGGCAGGCGATAATGGCGGGAGGTTAATGGAAGAAAATATAAATTTTTTGGGGTAAAAGCTATCTCCGTTACTATACATTTCCGCCGGTAATGTAATAGATGAAAATGATCTTATAATTAGTCGTCCTATTCGAACATGATAACAGATTAGTGGTAGGAATGAACGGTGTGTAAACGCAATAATATCTTTTGTTAACTTATGAGTCACGTATTTCTTGCCAGAGTTTCGAATATGTTCTAATATTTACAGCATGTCAGGTGTTTTGCTGATATTTTGGTATTTATTCCCAGAGTCTTTTACTTATTATGGTTTTTATTTAAAGAATTTCTTATTTGATATAGGATTTAAAATCCCAGACGACGCGCCGCTTATTTTTCGTGTTATTTAAATTCCCGCGCCTCGCATCTAGGCCGTTACCATGGCAACCAGAATAATGACTGCCAGCTGTATAATAATTTCAACATTAATTCAGTTATTATTATGGCTCCAAGATTATATAATTTCTCTTAAAGTCCAGCGTGTGTAGCGTATTTCACTTGCTATTATCAGAGTATATAATTATGTTTATTTTTTTCGTTGATTTTTTTTGTTTCAACGTTAATGTTTCTGGTATTATGGAATAGTGTTCAGTTAGGTTAGGTTTATGTTGAGTTGCCAGATACTTCCTGATTATTATTATTATTATTATTATTATTATTATTATTATTATTATTATTATTATTATTATTATTATTATTAAAATTATTTTATTATTATTTTATTATTATTATTATTATTATTATTATTATTATTATTATTATTATTATTATTATTATTATTATTATTAGTATTATTATTATTATTATTATTTTATTATTATTATTATTATTATTAGTATTATTATTATTATTATTATTGCAGTTGCTGTGGTTCTTGCTCTTCCGCTCTTGGGTGAGGTGAACGGCGCCATTATTCTTGCCCATCCGTTCTTGGGTGGTGAACGGCTATTCTTGCCCATCCGTTCTTGGTTGAGGTGGATCGGCGCCTTTATTCTTGCCCATCCGTTCTTGGGTGAGGTGAGCGGCGCCTTTATTCTGCCCATCCGTTCTTGGGTGAGGTGAACGGCGCCTTTATTCTGCCCTTCCGCACTTGGGTGAGGTGAACGGCGCCTTTATTCTGCCCATCCGTTCTTGGGTGAGGTGAACGGCGCCTTTATTCTTGCCCATCCGCTCTTGGGTGAGGTGAACGGCGCCTTTATTCTTGCCCTTCCGCACTGGGTGAGGTGAACGGCGCCTTTATTCTTGCCCATCCGTTCTTGGGTGAGGTGAACGGCGCCTTTATTCTTCCCCATCCGTTCTTGGGTGAGTGAACGGCGCCTTTATTCTTGCCCATCCGTTCTTGGGTGAGGTGAACGGCGCATTTATTCTTGCCCATCCGTTCTTGGTGAGTGAACGGCGCCTTTATTCTTGCCCTTCCGCACTTGGTGAGGTGAACGGCGCCTTTATTCTTGCCCATCCGTTCTTGGGTGAGGTGAACGGCGCCTTTATTCTTGCCCTTCCGCACGGTGAGGTGAACAGCGCCTTTATTCTTGCCATCCGCTCTTGGTGAGTGAATGGCGCCTTTATTCTTGCTCTTCTGCTCTTGGGTGAGGTGAACGGCGCCTTTTATTCTTGCTCTTCCGCTCTTGGGTGAGGTGAACGGCGCCTTTATTCTTGCCCATCCGTTCTTGGGTGAGGTGAACGGCGCCTTTATTCTTGCCCTTCCGTTCTTAGGGTGAGGTGAAAGGCGCCTTTATTCTTGCCCATCCGTTCTTGGTGGTAAACGGCGCCTTTATTTTGCCCATCCGTTCGTGGGTGAGGTGAACGGCGCCTTTATTCTTGCCCTTCCGCACTTGGGTGAGGTGAACGGCGCCTTTATTCTTGCTCATCCGTTCTTGGGTGAGAGTGAACGGCGCCTTTATTCTTGCCTATCCGTTCTTGGGTGAGTGAACGGCGCCGTTATTCTTGCCCCTCGCTCTTGGGTGAGGTGAACGGTGCCTTTATTCTTGCCCGCTCTTGGGTGAGGTGAACGGCGCCTTTTTTTCTGCCCTTCCGCTCTTGGGTGAGGTGAACGGCGCCTTTATTCTTGCCCATCCGTTCTTGGGTGAGGTGAACGGCGCCTTTATTCTTGCCCTTCCGCTGAATAGGGTGAACGGCGCCTTTATTCTTGCCCTTCCGCTCTTGGGTGAGGTGAACGGCGCCGTTATTCTTGCCCTTCCGCTCTTGGGTGGGGTGAACGGCGCCGTTATTCTTGCCCATCCGTTCTTGAGGTGAACGGCACCTTTATTCTTGCCTTCCGCTCCTGGGTGGTGAACGGCGCCTTTATTCTTGCTCTTCCGTTTTGGGTGAGGTGAACGTCGCCTTTATTCTTGCCCTTCCGCTCTTGGGTGAGGTGAACGGCGCCTTTATTCTTGCCCTTCCGCTCTTGGGTGAGGTGAACGGCGCCTTTATTCTGCCCTTCCGCTCTTGGGTGAGGTGAACGGCACCTTTATTCTTGCCCTTCCGCTCTTGGGTGAGGTGAACGGCGCCGTTATTCTTGCCCTTCCGCTCTGGGTGAGGTGAACGGCGCCGTTATTCTTGCCCATCCGTTCTTGGGTGAGGTGAACGGCGCCTTTATTCTTGCCCATCCGTTCTTGGATGAGGGTGAACGGCGCCTATTCTTGCCCCTTCCGCATGGGTGAGGTGAGCAGCATTTTGCTGCCCATCGTTTGGGGTGACATGGTAATGGACATTTTTTGAACGGATTCGAATATTTTTAGAAGTTGAAAAAATTGAATTCGATTTTAATTAATTATTCTGTATGTATGTATGTGTGTGTATGTATGTATGTATGTATGGGGACCTGTGTTGTGGGGTCAGCATGCTCGGCCGGAGGCAGGGTGAAACTATGGGCAAGTTTTTTACGCCATTTGCCTCTGTCTACCCAGCAGTTATCGGGAACCTGGATGTTAATCGATTTACGGATCGTATTCCGGGGTAATGGTTAGCCAGTGCAGTTGGCGAGTTGTCCGGTCTTCTCGGACTATTCCTTGACAGTGGCTCATGCAGCTCGTTAACTCAGGGTGTGGTTGTGTTGGCGACAGCTCTACACCTTAAACAATTCACACCCAGGTGGCCCAGGACCGGCCATGCGGGGCGACCATTATTATATATGTTTGTATATTTGTTTCTGGCTGGTTAGGTTAGGTTAGGTTAGGTTAGGTTAGGTTAAATCTTGAGATGTAATTAAAAAAAGATCATTAATAGGTTAAGTTATTGGTAAATGATTTAGTCAATAACCAATTTCTTGTTTTAAAATCCGTCGTGTTTTACCCAATTTTAAGATACCGATAAATAGCTCACTAACTGGCCAGTTCCACGGTAGTAAATTCCTAATATTTAAGCCATCCAGTAGTCGCTGCTTCTGTTAAATAACCCTTAAATAACCTACCTGGAATTTACCTGTACTAATAACCAGGATTTTTACCTTTTGATGATATTAGTCAGCAACTTTGCAATTACCCAAATCTCAGATACCCCAAAAGAAAAAAATGCAATCACTTCAAGATACTAACAAGCTATACTCTTAAATGACCAGTGAAATCCAAGGGTAGTTTTTTGTCACCTATTGGAAGATATTAACAAGTGTGGATCATAATGGTCAGTTCCCCGGCCCTAAAAGCTATAGTATTTCCAGCCCTCACCTGTATTATCTCTGGCCTCCGGATCACCACACCTGGAACGTCGATAAATCCCGCGACAGGTGAGCGTTGAGGGGCTAATTACACGGAGGCACGGAGCTGTACCTGATAACATAGGATTCAAATGGTGGACGTCAAAATAGTGTACATTGCTTGTGACATTGTTCTCCCTGAGTGTTGGAACCTGGTGTGAGGTGGGGTGTGAGGGTGGTGGTGGGGGTGGGGTGTGTGTGTGTGTGGGGAGCTGTTTGGTGATGGAGGAAGGGGGTGGAGCTGGGTGTGTGTTGGGGGAGGGAGGGGTGGTGTGGTGGGGAGGGAAGGTGTGTGGGCTATGATATGAGAAAGGGTGTTGAGGGATGTAGGAAGAGATTGAAGAAGGAAAGGAAGAGGGAAGGAAGGGAAGAGGAAGAGGGAAGGAGAAGGAAGAGAAGGAAGGAAGTAAGGAAGGGAAGAGGAAGGAAAGAAGACAGCCAGTACTCACACACCTCAACCAACTTTACAAAATACCGAAAAGAAAAACTAACGTAAATAACATTGTAAATAACATTGTGAAATAACATGTAAATACAAGCCGAAACAAAACACTAAGGTGAATAACACAAGTCAGACCCCCAAACATCATCCAGCGAATGATCAAACGAACGCAGCTCTCAGGATCAATTTTCTTCTTGGGTAATATCTTGAAACCACGTAGACTATATCAACAACGGTGTGTGTGTGAGAAGGAGGAGGAGGAGGTAGAGAAGAAGGAGGAGGAGGAGGAGGAGGAGGAGGAGGAGGGAGGAGGAGGAGGAGGAGGGAGGAGGAGGGTAGGAGCTCATATGTGTTTTGTGTTGGCTGCAGCCTTAGGTATGTGTGTTTAATGCCAAGTCCCGCGTCCAACATAACACAGCAGCTGGCGGATCATTTTGCTGGGTACAACTTGTTTCTTGAGGAGTTAAACACTTCTTCTGTGTGTGTGTGTGTGTGTGTGTGTGTGTGTGTGTGTGTGTGTGTGTGTGTGTGTGTGTGTGTGTTCTCTCTCTCTCTCTCTCTCTCTCTCTCTCTCTCTCTCAGGGTTTAATGAGTGTTTAATAGCCTAAAACAATTAATTAATTTACAAATATTACTTGTAACTAAGAGACAAAAGAGAGAGAAGAAGAAGAAGAAGAGAGATTTTTAAAATTTTTGTCCTTTTTTTTGTCTTTTTCCCGGGTCGCTGCCACAGGTGGGTTGGAGGTCATTGTTGGCCAGCTAATCACTCTGGTCAACTGGCTGGGCTGGCTGTCTGGTTGATTGGTTGGCCTCGTTACTGGCTGGTCGATTGGCTGAGTTATCTGGCTGGGGGTGATTGGCTGGGCTGGTTACTGGCTGGTCGACTGGCTGGGGTTATCTGGCTGGGAGGTGGGGTGATTGGCTGGGCTGGTTTACTGGCTGGTCGACTGGCTGAGTTATCTGGCTGGGTGGGTGATTGCTGGCTTGGTTGTTGGTTGGTGCAGTGGCTGAGTTAGTTGACTGGCTGAGTTAGATAGTTGGGTAGCTGGTGTAAGCGCTTCGTTGCGTCTATTAACTCTCTCTCTCTCTCTCTCTCTCTCTCTCTCTCTCTCTCTCTCTCTCTCTCTCTCTCTCCCCTTACTTCCTTCACCTTCCCGACCTCACCCCCACCCCTTCTTCCGCCACTACCTTGATATCTGCTGACGTTATTTAAACAATGGCCCTTAAAAACCACGCCCACTCCAGGCCTGCGTTTGTTAGGTTGGTTGGAGGTTAGGTTAGGTTAGTGGGTTAGGTCAGGTTAGGTTAGGTTAAGTTAGGTTGGGTTGGTTAGGTTGGGAGGCGCTTGATGATTTAAATTAATTAGATAATTTTTATTAATCTGAGACATTATTAATAAGTGTGTGTGTGCTCTCTCTCTCTCTCTCTCTCTCTCTCTCTCTCTCTCTCTCTCTCTCTACACCTGCTGTCTTAATGGTATTCACCTGCCCAGCTCTCAAGATCCCA
>NW_024722846.1:142500-167500 GCF_018991925.1 Homarus americanus | reverse complement strand
GGTGTTGAAGGGATGTGGTGGTGTGGTGGTGGTGGAAGTAGTGTCGGTGGTGTTGAAGGATGTGGTGGTGGTGGTGGGTGGAAGTAGTGTTGGTGGTGTTGAAGGATGTGGTGGTGGTGGTGGTGGAAGTAGTGTTGGTGGTGTTGGAAGGATGTGGTGGTGGTGGTGGAAGTAGTGTTGGTGGTGTTGAAGGATGTGGTGGTGGTGGTGGTGGAAGTAGTGTTGGTGGTGTTGAAGGATGTGGTGGTGGTGGTGGGTGGAGTAGTGTTGAGGTGGTGTTGAAGGATGTGGTGGTAAGGGTGAGAAGGGTGGTGGTGGTAAGGGTGATGGTGATGGTGAGGGTGTGTTCTTTGGTGCCCTACAGGTGAACACACACACACACACACACCTACACACACACACACACACAAACAAACAAACAAACACACATACTATGAACTATCATGCACACAAACACCTGAAGCTCTACACTGTTTTCAACCACCAGCAGCTTATCGATATTATCTTGTATCATTAAGCAAAATTACATCATTGGATATTAGGTTATGGGTAAATTACCGTGATTGCTATTCTGTTGTTATTCTTGTGTGGTACGAATGTGAATAATAACATGATAAAGTTGTAATATAATAATGTGATAGATACACAATCATGGTCGAGCCAGAATATATGATAATTAATTTGTTTGTATATATAAGTAGTTAGTGTCGAGATTTTTGTTTGTTTTTCTAAAGTCTTTGTATGCTTGGGGGAGAGAGTGGCGTTTTATAGCGTTCCTTCAACATCCGGATACATAAGCGTCGAATCTCTACCCCACCCTCCTCTCTGCCGTGCTATGACGTCTTGAAGGGATACATACCTGGAATTCCTCGACTTACCTGTCAAATGTCTCGTGGGGCATTGGGTGTGAGTGTATTTGACCAGGATAGTAATTAAGCGGTGGTTCAGTTTCCCACCGTTATAATTATAATAATAATAATAATAAGGTTGAGGTTTAATATTTACAGTTGTCAAATTTTCTTTAAAATTAGCTTTTAAATAGTGTAATAATAATAATAATAATAATAATAATAATAATAATAATAATTAACGGTTTATTGAAAAGTCTGCAGCCCGAAGACTGAAAATATACTTACGGACAAAAATGACTTAATACATACAAAGACGCATGGGGTGGGTGGGTGGTTTAACAAAGCTTAAATTACTGAAAGAAGAAGGAACATGAACTGAACATACAGATTATTATAGTTTACAGTTGATGGCCGGGCTTGGGCTGGCCATGGAGACACCAAGGTGGTGTGGTGTTCACGTGGAGTGCAATGGCACTCGTCCTCGGGTGTTGATATGAAGGACCTCACACGTGGTGCATGGGGACACCGGGTGGTGTGATGTTCACGTGGTGCAGTAACTCGTCCTCGGGTGTTGATATGAAGGACCTCACGTGGTCATGGGGACACCAGGTGGTGTGATGTTCACGTGGTGCAGTAACTCGTCCTCGGGTATTTGATATGAAGGACCTCACGTGGTCATGGGGACACCAGGTGGTGTGATGTTCACGTGGTGCAGTAACTCGTCCTCGGGTGTTGATGAAGGACCTCACGTGGTCATGGGACACCAGGTGGTGTGTGGTGTTCACGTGGTGCAATGTAACTCGTCCTCGAATTGTTGATATGAAGGACCTCACGTGGTCATGGGGGCTTTCCGGGTGTGGATTCTGTGGGGTAGCGTCACAGTACCTCACCCTACTGGGTGGTGTTGTGTTATTTCGAAGTCAGGTGTGAAGCCGACCCACTGTTGTTCCCAGGGTGGACTGATTGGCACCTCTTTGTCAGAAGATGGCGGCCAGTCTCCCTAAGGGGGTGCTTAACTCACTGGTGGGTCACGTACTGGTACTATCTAGTGCTGAATTCACTGGCGGAAGCACTGCTTTCATCACTGCTCAACACTGATCACTTCTTCCCGAAACAGGAAATTGTCCTTTGATTATGTTGATATCAGTGGTAGCGAGGATGGCTCCGGGGAGAGGGACGTGGGGAATGGGCAGAACATTGGCCAAGGGAGGCAGGGGCTCACAGGAGCAGCGCCTGAATTTGTCTTGACCCTATGGTGGTGTGTGTGTGTATGTGTGTGGATGAATATGTGGCACATGTATGTTTTAATAATAATAATAATCAACGGTTTATTATTGAAAAGTAATGCAGCCCAGGCTGAAAATTTACAAAAATAACTTATTACATACATTAACATGGGAGGTAGTTAACAAAAGCCTTCATTAGAGAAAGGAGGAAGACATACAGTGAATATACAGATTAATGTTTACAGTGGAGGTCATGTAGATCAGGTGTGCTGAGGTGTTGAGCAGCAGACATGTGGTGTAGTAACTACCTCACAGATGGTGTTATGAGGCATCACGTGGTGTAACTACTTCACAGATGGTGTTATAGGGGCATCACGTGAGATTGTGGCTTACCTCACCAGATGGTATTTGTTAGGGGCATCACGGGGGTGGAGGGGAACTGCAGTGGGAGTTAAAACCGAAACGCGGTAAAGGGGAACGCCGAACACCCACGACTAACTTAAATGTCTACTCTGCTTGAACAGTAGAAGTATGAGAAACAAAATGGATGATATTAAGGACCTTGGTATGTACCGAAAAAATTGATATAATAGCATTCACTGAAACATGGATCAACCTAGACACACGTGAGTTACCAGTCGAATACAAATTGCGGGTTACAAATTGTTCCATACCGATAGGCAGACCAGGAAGGAGATTGGAGTAGCAATCTGTCAGGGATAATGAGAGTGTGTGTGTGTGGGAAATATAATGTAAAACGGAGCGGAATACAGAAACAATTTGGATAGAATTAATCGACGGTAGGGAAAAATTAATCACAGGAATAATATATGAACCTCCCAATCTTGATAGGATTAGTGAGCGACTTATCTGGGATGAAATGCGCAGGGGCTTCCATACACAACAAAGTCTGTATAGTAGAGCGACTTTAACCTTGGCCAAATAGATTGGACTGACTTACACCGGTAACTCAAGATCAGAGGACTTTCTCGAAACGATCAGGACTGTTTCCTAAGTCAGCATATAACCGAACCCACACGGGGTAATAATATACTCGATTTAGTTCTGTCGAACAGAAAACCTCATTAGCAATGTCGAGGTGAGACGAACTGCAAACAGCGACCACAAAGAAATTAGATTCCAGTTAGATTTTCAGGACAGGCGTAAGGGAAAATTCCACAAAAGTCCCAGATTTCAGAAGGGGCAAACTTTTGATAGTTTGAAGAAGAGGCAGCTGAGGGGAAGGGGTGTCGCGCCTGGGGAACCTGACAGTTGACACCCTGCACAATAACGAGATCTGAGATTGCGAGTTCTCGACAGAGGCTAAATAATGAGTTACTTTATGCACAAGGCAGAACATACCATACAAAAACTCAGATCAGACAAAATGACCCTAAATGGATAAATAATTATTTAAAGAACATTGGCCAAAGGAAGGATAGAAGGATAAGCAGGTGGCGAAATTTACCTCGAGATTATTATAAGGTATTGGCGAGTAGGGTTAAGTCCGAGATAAGGAGAGCCAAGAGGAACAATGAAGTGAAGATAGCAAGGGAGGCAAAGACAAACCCCCAAAGGATTCTACCAAATGTATCAAACTAAAAACACGAGAAAAGATTGGATATACGGTCATATACCGGCGAGCTAACTGATAACAGCGGAGAAATGAGCAATAATCTGAATATATATTTTTCAACAGTTTTCACCATCGAAAATTTAAACATCATACCCGAGGCACCGACTCTATTCAGAGATACTGAAGAAAACAAATTAAGCGAGATAGTAGTGACTAGTAATGATGTTAGTAAGCAAATAGACAAACTAAAGCCTCATAAGTCACCTGGTCCCAATGAGATATTTGCCAGAGTATTAAAAGAGATGTAAAGGCAGAGCTTAGGTATGCCCTTAGCAAAGTTGTTTAACATGTCCTTAAAACAGGTGTAGTACCAGAATCCTGGGGGATAGCGAATGTAATACCGATTTTCAAGAAGGGGGATAGATCACTATCCTCTAACTTACCGCCAATCCATTCTAACATCAAGAGTAGGCAAATTACTGGAAGCAATCATTTTCAAGCTCTATTCGAAATCACCTGGAGAATCACCAATTGTTGATCAATGATTCCCAGCATGGCTTCACAAGCGGGCGTTCATGTCTAACTAATCTATTAACATTCTTTTCATCAGTTTTCCGAATCGGTGGACAGGGGCACAATTATGATGTAGTATATCTCGACTTTAGCAAAACAGCTTCGACATAGAGTCCCCACGAAAGACTAATTAAAAAGGTAGAAGCACATGACATCAGGTAACATCCTTAAATGGATTAGGGCAGTAAGTTTACAGGACAAGGGAAACAGCGAGGTGTAACGGCACTCAGTCCCATTGGAGCAACGTCACTGAGTGGAGGTTCCCCAAGGCTCCTTGCGCGGACCATTATTATGTATTATATACATAAACGACATAGATATCGGCATAAGACAGCAACATAAGTAAATTTGCTGATGACACTAAAAATAGGGCGTGTTATTAAAATCTGCGAGGACTCATAAAACTACAGGAAGATCTAAACAAATTTTTTGAATGGTCAGAAAAATGAAAGATGAAATTCAACATGGACAAATGTAAGGTACTCAGTATAGGAGATGTAAACAGGGAAGCCAGATACCAGATGAACAACAATGCCATTGCTTATGAAATCCGACTGCTAGAGATTTAGGGTAATGATAAGTAGGAACCTTAAGCCAAGTAAACGATATGTTTTTAATAAGTAACAAGGCTAATAAAGTACATGGGTTCATACAAGGTGTTGGATTACAAGACTAGCGAGGTCATCCTAAAACTGTATCTTGCGCTTGTGAGACCACACCTGGATTACGCAGTTCAGTTCTGGTCACCGTATTACAGAATGGATATAGAATCCTTGGAAAGAATTCAGAGGAGAATGACAAGACTAATCGGGCATTAAGACATGAGTATAGAGAGACAGGTTAAAAAGCATCTTAATTTGCACTCCCTCGAGAGACGTAGAGGCGAGGGGCGACCTGACAAGAGATGTTATAAATGGAAGTCAGGGCTAAACAAGGGGACGTACAAAAGGTACTCAAACTATCCAACCAGGGCGAACTCGTAACAATGGTTTTAAATTAGACAAATTTAGATTTAGGCGCCAAAATAGGTAAAGCACTGGTTTGGAAACAGAGTAGTGGATGAATGGAACAAGTTGCAAATATCATCATTAACTCGAATACGGCTGGATAGCTTCAAACATAGGTTGGATGGATATATGAGCAATAGGGGTTGGGTGTAAATGGGACTGCCCAGTATGGGCTAACAGACCCACTGCAGTTTCCCTCCATTCTTATGTTCTTATGTTCTTATCTGGTGTTGTGAGGCACCTCACGTGGTGCAGTAGTAACTCCTGCATGCATTGTGTGTGTGTGTGTGTCTGTGTATGTGTGTGTGTGTGTGTGTGTGTGTGTGTGTGTGTGTGTGTGCCCATGTATTTTGTTTTACCGGCATTAGCCCACTCAGGCACAGGTCACTGACCCACATCGGGTCTGGGGGGCGAAAATGTAATAATAATAATATGTAATATGTAATTTATAGTAAATACAATTTATAATAAAAAAATAAATAAAAATAGAATCTTAAATAATAATAATAATAATAATAATAATAATAATAATAATATATAATAATAAGAATAATTAGAAACATAAAAGAAATACAAAAATTAAAAAAATCAATAGTGAGAAACAATATATGTATGTTGTGTTGTCAAAGTAAGAAAACAATTGAGACCCAGCAATTGTGTGTAAATGAAGGCAGAAAAGTCAGATCAGCAACCTGGGACTTGGTCACAATTTTGTGATGCCATATGGCAGCAGGGTCTACCATTAGACAACACAATATATATATATATATATATATATATATATATATATATATATATATATATATATATATATATATATATATATATATATATATATATATATATATACGTGTGTGTGTGTGTATACATGTATGTTTTGTGTATGTGTGTGTGGTAACCTCATCTAATTAATATCCTCAACAATAAAAAAATATTAACAATCAGCAAGACATTTATTTACAAACATCTACACATCATTATATTATTGTGATTCACCACCACCACCACCACCACTCCACCACCCCCACGAGCACTACTCCAACTAACACCACCACCACCACCACTCCACCACCCCACGAGCACTCAGCTAGCACCACCACCACCACCACTCCCACCACTCCCCACGAGCACTACTCCCAGCTAGCACCACCACCACCACCACCACCACCACTCCCACCACTCCCACGAGCGCTACTCCAACTAGCACCACCACCACCACCACCACCACCACCAAAGTATTCTTAAAAAAAAATAATATACTCCTAATTTTTTTCTACGTGGATTCTCGTAAACCCACGATAAATGTCACCATGGTCATCGTAAGGTAAAGTCTAATGACATCTTGGCTACCTATTATATCACATCTCTCGACCCTGGATCCACATTCTCTGATAATCACTTGAGTTAGTTTTCTTATGAACGTAATTTGTTTCCTTATACGTAGGTAAAGAGAATTATATTGTCTCGACTTACGATACATTTTAGGTTAAATTTGGATTGTAATTTATTAATTTATTTATTTATTTATTTATTTATTTATTTATTTATTTTATTTATTTATTTTTATCACGTATCTTAATTTAAAGAAATTTTGTTTTGTTTTAAGTTTTAAATTGAATAAATCTCTTGTCTCTATGTTTGTGATGTTACTCAGGTGTGTCTCAGGTGTGTCGTCTTGATACGTGTATTTGACCTTATGAACCTTTGAGAGTATATTCCTAGTTCGAGATCCTTGTAGGTGAACCAGCTTGATGACCAGTGATTTTAGAGAACCCGCAATGAACCACCTCGATAGCCGAACCCTTTTTAGAACCCACTAATGAACCACCTCAACAACCGAACCTTTTTATAGAACCCACTAATGAACCACCTCGATAACCGAACCCTTTTAGAACCCACTAATGAACCACCTCGACAGCCGAACCCTTTTAGTACCCACTAATGAACCATCTCGACAACCCGAACCCTTTTTAGAACCCACTAATGAACCACCTCAACAACCGAACCTTTTATAGAACCCACTAATGAACCACCTCAACAACCGAACCTTTTTATAGAACCCACTAATGAACCACCTCGACAACCGAACCTCTTTTTTCGAACCCTGCCAATGAACCACCTCATCTCCAAAAAGTGAACCTACTAGACACGTTCTTTTTAAAACTCTAATTAGATAATAGAGAAAAATCGAACCTTCTTTGGCAGACTCAGTGCTCCGGATTCCGACGCAATCGACCATAAATAACTAGTCAGAAAAGTACGAGGGTACCGATAATATATAACTTTACGGCCTATCTATATTATAACATTGTAGATTATGTCACACTCTATATCGTATATATATATATATATATATATATATATATATATATATATATATATATATATATATATATATATATATATATATACTATATATATATATATATATATTCTTTTGGGTATATATAAAATCGTAGACTTATAATATGTGGCCAGACAGATCAAGTTAGATGGTGTCCGTGGTCGTGGAGTCAAATACCTATGTTCACCTCGTATATATTGTATTGTGCGTGTGTGTGTGTGTGTGTGTGTGTGTGTGAGACAGACAGACAGACATTCTGTATCGATAACACTCATTCGTCCTGCAGGTAGATAGTGCTTAGGTATTAATTATTTACGATTCCATTCCTCGCCAATATACCAGCGGTGTTTAATCTTGACCAATAATAACCTAGATGATTAAGGTAGATATAGTCATTGGCTGGAAGGGTTTGATTCGTGTCTAAACATTGAAACTTTCGTACTTGTACATCAGATAGGCGCTCGAACCAATGATTGTATCTCTTGGTAGTCATCAGGGTTGTGATGGGTGGAGATTAAACACCGCTGGCTTTATCGGTGAGGTTTTATAGGTAGTAGGTACTTAATTAAGAGATGTGGTGAGATACTGTAAACTGTGTAGGAACGTGGGGACTTAGTGTTGTGAATCATTATCTCTCTCTCTCTCTCTCTCTCTCTCTCTCTCTCTCTCTCTCTCTCTCTCTCTCTCTCTCTACTCTCTCTCTCTCTCTCTCTCAGAATTATCATCGTCACCACCACTACTACTTTCTCCTCACCATCATGCATCTTCACCATCACCGCGATCACCTTCTCATTTTGTTGAAGTCGTATGTGTCGCCACAGAGGGAGAAAATGACATAGTCGACGGAAGGGGCAGATGGAGATTGGGGAGGAGGAGGGTGTTGATGGGAGATGAGAGGCGGGAGAAGATGTTGGTGGGGAGAAGGTGTTGGTGTGAAGGAGAGACTAGTAGAGAGGAGATACTGCTGCTGCGGATGCTATTGGAGGGAGGGGGAAAGAGAGAGGGGGAGGGAGGAGGGAGGGAGTGAATGGGGGAGGGAGGGAAGGGAGGGAATGGGGGAGGGGAGAAGGGGAGGGAGGGTCACAGCATCTAACTTCCGGTCCTCACCGTAGAAAGTCCCGCCAGGTCACAGATTATTTACACCGATTCGTGAAGTTACAAGCCGCTTTCGTTAGATTTCTTTTTACTTCGCTCATAATACCGCGAATCTAGACCAATGAGAAAGGCTCTTAAACGTGTCTAGACCAATGAAAATACTCTTTAACGTCCTCTAGGTATCGTTGTATAAGAGGTGAAAAATATTCCTTCTTAAAATCAATAACAAATAAAAACGGAATGATGTGGAAATTTCCTCTGCTTAATGTGATCACCGCTGTCAGACATGGCCAAATTACATCATTACACACAATTACGGGGGCACGCCTCGACCCCCCCTCTCCCCCCCTCCCCTTCTTTCCCCCTCCTGTCTCTCCCTCCTCCTCCTCCTCTCCTCCCTCCCCCTTTCCTTCACAAGTCTATATACAGCCTCATAATCACCCACCGAGATTAACGCAGGTCAAAATTCTCATAGATCAATAGCTAGGGATGGACCATGTGAGGTTGGTAGGGTTAAGGTTGATTAGTGTTCCTATTGTTGTTAGTGGGTCTTGATGTGTTGGGTGTTACTTGTGATGATGGAAGCTACCCCAAGATGAGCTCCATGGGGGGAGGGAGGTTTCTTTAATGGCAGTGTGGTGGAGTTTCTTTCTGAATGATTCCATTAATAATTTTACTGCCGAGAAGAAGAAGAAGAAGAAGAAACGAGAAGAAGAAGAAGAAGAAGAAAGAACGAGAAGAAGAGAAGAAAGAAAGAACGAGAAGAAGAAGAAGAAGAAGAAGAACGAAGAAGAAGAAGAACAACAACAACGACAACAAACAACAACGCAGAGAAGAAAGAAGAAGAAAGAGAAGAAGAAGAAGAAAGAAGAACGAGAAGAAGAAGAAAGAAGAAGAAGAAAGAAGAAAGAGAAAAGAACGAGAACAAGAGAAGAAAGAAAGAAGAAAGAAGAAGAAGAACGAGAAGAACGAGAACAAGAAGATGAAGAAGAAGAAGAAGAAGAAAGAACGAGGAAGAAGAAGAAGAAAGAAGAAGAAAGAAGAACGAGAAGAAGAAGAAGAAGAGAATAATAAGAAGAAGAAAAAGAGGAGCAGGAAAGAAGAAGAAGAAGAAGAAGAAGAACGAAGAAAGAAGAAGAAGAACGAGAAGAAGAAAGAACGAGAAGAAGAGAAGAAGAAGAAAAGAAGAAAAAAAGAAAGGCGAAGAGAAGAAGAAGAACAACAACAGCAACAACGAGAAGAAGAAGAAGAAGAAGAAGAAGAAGAACGAAGAAGAAGAAGAAGAAGAGCAAGAAGAAGAAGAACAGAGAAAGAAGAAGAAGAAGAAGAAGAAGAAAGAAGAAAGAAGAAAGAACAGAAGAAGAAGAAGAAAAAAGAAGAAGAGAAAGAACGAGAAGAACGAGAGAATGCAGTAATAAAGTATTGAACTTAACAGAAACAATCATGAACACCGAAAGAGACTTGTACCCCCAAATTACAGAAACACAGCACCAAACATTATAACAGAGTATGACAGAAGTAACCTGTATGTGTGTGTGTGTGTGTGTGTGTCCAATGTGTGTGTGTGTGTGTGTGTGTGTGTGTGTGTGTGTGTCAGTCATTGTTTGCTTCCCTGTCAAGTAATACTCCAACTTAATACTCGAACTTTTCTTTTCTTTATTACCCCAAGGAACACCTCGTCGACTCTCATACACTCAGGTCATATCTCCCACAGGATTCTCTTGAAGTATCACAGTAGGTAGAGATTTGGGTCCTCCTTCTTCAGTGCCACCAGGTGAATAGGTAAACAAACACCATTGAGGTATTCCTGTAGTGGACTCCTTCAATTAGAGTACCTTTCTGCTAGAAGCCTTAGTAGGGTGTGGTACAGGGAATAGTGGTGCTCAGAATTGACACCACTTATAATAAGGAAAACAAATCGACTCCTCAGGACCCACCCAGTGTCATACAGGAAAGCGAAGAGGCCACTGTAAGGGCATTAATTATCTATCAGCCTCTATCCACCCTCTATCCACCTCCTCCCTCCACCCCCCCTGGAGAACCACACCCCCAGGGACCCTTCAGGTGCATAAACTGTTATACTTCCTGTGGCTTTTCCCCTCCCTCATGCACATGCTACCTCACTCACCTATCACCTTCCCCTCACCTACTCCTTCCCACTGTTTACACCCTCACCTCTCCCCCTTCCTCCACCTACCCCTGTCACCACACACACCTCACTCTCCCTCCTACCCTCTCCCACCTCCACCTCCTCTCCCACCCCAACCCCTTCCCTCCTCCCCCCTCCCCTCACCTCCCCTCTCTCTGCCTCACCCCTCGCCGTGGGATCATAGGCAATAAGTTTACCAGTTGGGGTGTTGTCCATGCACTCTGCTAGCTTGGTGGCGTGAGCTCTCAGAGCACTGGTTGCTGCTGGTAGTGGTTTGCTGTGGCATGCAGCAATGTTTCACGGTTCTACGCTGGAGAAAGGTAAAAGAGATGTGGATTATAGTATAGTATAGATGGATGGATGGATGGAAATATGCACATAAATGTATATTGATAAACAGAAGAGACAGATAACACACACACACACACACACACACACACACACACACACACACACACACACACACACACACACACACACACACACACACACACACACACACACACACTACTACTACTACTTTTTTTTTTTTTTTTTTTTTAAACGTGGCCTCAGCCTCCCCAGCCAGCCACACCTTCATACCACATTTATTTACCTTAATATTAAATATCCTAATACATAAGTAGCTATCTATCTGTGTTGAGTTAGTTGAGCCTGAGTCTATGCGGCATTCAGTGACTGTAGCCTCATAGTAATATCTGCAGCAGTTGTCAGATAGGGGCAAGCTCTCGTTCCTTGAGGCAGAGCAAAGCCGACCGACGGAGAGAAAGACAGTCGACCTCATCAGGCTGCCGCGAAACTGCGAACACTTAGCTGTTTCGGAGATCACTGCCTCCGCGGAGTCTGGCGTAGAAACATCTTTGCGCTTGGTCCCATCCCACCAGGGTTGTGAACACTAAGAATTGGCTGCCTTGATCAACGTTTTGGTTACTCTCTCCATATGCCCTTATCTTATGATTCTCGTTCCTCTATGTGCAGCATCGAGGCTAAGTTACGATGACATGCGGCCATGGGATAAAATCCTGATGTCGAAGGTAGCTGTCCCAGCGTCGATCCTCGAGCACTGGCGCATCAACACGGAAGCTACGTTAGGTGTGTTTAGAGTCTATGTTGGAAGAATCTCCACCATCAATGGAAGGAGGTCGATTCTACCATGACATCGGCAGATTTCCTTCAACATATTTGCTGCAGGTCCCTTACTTCGTCATGCCTCATGCGCCATAGAAGCCCCTTTCTTGCGCACCATGGCGTGATCATGCCGTCATAGGAAGAGCCACACACGCATTGGGAGGCAAGAGCACTTCTGCAGCCGACCGTACCTTAGAGCAATAGCATCCGTAAATTCTTGTTTGTTAAGACTGAAACCATCTGCCTTATCGGTAACGTAGTTAACCAAGTTCAGGCGCCCACCTGCGCTATGGCTACTTTTTCAAATTTTCTGGAACCTGCAGCAACAGTTGCTGCAACTTATCCTTTGTAGTGCTGTCGATCTGTCGTAATGGACCTTCAGATCACTTGTTTACAAACGGTAATCAACGACCTCCCTGTTGCGTTCTGAGCTATTATGCTTGGTCCGTGAGCTGCCGTAGGCTTAACTGAGTTTGATGTTCAGTGGCAGCAATCTCCCCTGGATTGATTAGTCCCATTCCTCCCAGTCTCGGTGGTAGTGCAAGGAGTGATCATGCTGCAAGGGTTAAGTGAGGGTGTTTCACTAAAATTTGAGAATGAAATTAGCGCTGATAACTTCTTCCAGAGGTTGGAGGAGGGGTCAATATCAGGGATAGTGCGCATCAGGTAGTTCAGCGATGCTTGACTCCATGGGTGAATGCCAGAAAAAGTACATTTGGCTCTGTGTTAGCAATCTCAGACAGAGCTTAGTTTCCTTAACCACTCATTCACCTTATGTGCGTACTCGGTCTTGAGGTGCTGGTGCAAATTACTGCGCCTAGGTGTCTTTGGCCATCCTTTGTTGGCCCGGCCTCACTTCTGCCAAACACCTCATTGCCCGTTCATAATGTTCTGGCTTCACAATGAGGAAAGGACTTGCTGGCGTTTGGGTGGTACCCTGTTGTGGGCCTCGCAGTACTAAGTCCCACCACTTTTGATGTCCTCCACTTTTCTGCTCCTGTAAGGTCATTAGCGTAAGCCACTTGTTTGACTAGTTGTTTCAAGAATTTTATTGTGTGTGTTTGGAGGACTGATAGGCCCATTGGCCATTGCATTGCAACAGAGGGTCCCCTGTGTTTGTTCCCTCGGTTGACTGTATGATGGTATCACCTCTTAGACTTGAGCCTTGTTGTTTTCTATATAGAGGTCTGATGGATTCCTATAGGAGTTTTCAACATACATTGCAAGCTTGGACACTTGATCTTGATGTTGTGCAGTGCGGCCTTGCGGTTAAGTATGTTGAATGCGTTCAAGCGATCCACCAGAACGGCCTCACAATCACGCTGCTCAAAGATCGATCTCACTTGGCGTGAATGGCCGCCTCCCCACCAGCCTGGTGGCCAGCACACCTTACGGTTCCCTGCTGCTGCCCTGACATCATCCTATACCACCTCCATTATGCATTTTCCGATGATCGCCTCAGCACACACACAATTTCGCCTGGATTCTTATTCAGGGGAATGAGAGCAGGCCGTAGAGCTTATGGAGGTGATGGCAGCACGGGGATACCAGCTCTCTTGCAAGGGCGGCAATGGCCGTGCAGAGATCACTTTATACGGGGCCAAACTTGTTAGTGCTGAGGATGAAACTACTCAACGTTTGCATCCCGAAGACCTGGAAAGGGTCGGCACCTCCCCTCCTGTTATTTTCTCGAACAGGACATTTGGTGGGATATAGTCACCCCTGGAACCCCTGCGAGCGCTAAATTAAATACTTGCAGGGGACGACATCTATCGAGTAGTTTTAATGTCTCTCTGTTTATTGGCATCACTTACCGGAGGATTCCTCTGTGAGAGATCTTACCGCCAAAGACACTTTTCCCACACGCATTTTGTTTCCAATTTTCTTGCAACGTCATCGGTGTTTTTGCTTTTCCGTCTTTGCCAAATTTTAGTCTCTCCTGCAGTGTTCTTGCTTCACATAGGAGATCATCTAGAACTTTATTCTGCCACTACTACTACTACTACTACTTTGCTGTCACTCTGAATCAAGTATGACGGTCATCCAACTATGATACAATGATATGAGTTATTAGGGATGTCACCTTCATTGGTGAGTTGTTCACAGATGTTGCACATGTGGAGGGCTACATCGAGTGCGGGAGGGGCGGTGGCAGCGTCTTTCCGGCGTTGGCGCTTGTCTGCCTCGGTTTGCAGTCGGGCTAACTCGAAAGTATTGACACCTTCTCGTGTGGTGCTCTTCCAAGCGTTACGGTGTGGGTAATCGTCTCCCAGGTGAGGGGATCGATTTGGCACCTTTTCAGGTTTGTCTTAAGACTATCCTTATACCTCTTCAGTTGCTCACCAGCGTTATGTTCACTATTCGTTGGTGACTGTAAAGTAGCTGCTTTGCAGTCCTGTCGTCCATGCGTTATGGCCAGTCCAGCGTAGTTGTTCATGTATTATGGTAGCCTCGATGCTCCTACAGTTGGTGTCCCATGTCTCCCTGTCATATAGCAGGGTGGGGAAAGACCACTGCTTGATATACGTTTAATTTGCAGATAATTTCAGCTCCTACAGATGAAGAAACGTTTCGGAGTCTGCCAAAGGCGAGATGCACATGTGATCCGATGCTGAATCTCTTCATGGATATTCGCACGCATACACACTCGTACCCATATCTCTATCTAATCAACAAACCATATCTTATACGGCATGCGAGAAGACAGACAGACAGACAGACAGACAGACAGTTTCACATTCTCTCCACCGCAAACACAGATACAATTCCTAAAATATAATATCTCACAATGTAAGTCCAGAGAGCGAGAGAGAGAGAGAGAGAGAGAGAGATTTTCACCTGAAGCAACGCATACCTGTAAGTCCTTGTGTGCCTCATTTATATTGTCAGAAGAGAATATGTTGTTAAAGGTATTTGCATAATCTGAGGAACATTAGAATTAAATTGTTAAGTTACTTGGAGGGTAAAACACTGATGGTGGTCGTGGGTGGTGGTTGTTGTGGAGGGTGGTGATTGCAGGGTTGTAGGGGTGGTGGTTGTTGTGGGAGGTGGTGATTGCAGGGTTGTAGGGGTGGTGATTGTGAGGGTGGTGGTTGCAGGGTTGTAGAGGGTGGTGATTGTGAGGGTGGTGGTTGCAGGGTTGTAGGGGGTGGTGATTGTGAGGGTGGTGGTTGCAGGGTTGTAGGGGTGGTGATTGTTGTGGGGGTGGTGGTTGCAGGGTTGTAGGGGGTGGTGTTTGTTGTGGGGGTGGTGGTTGCAGGGTTGTGGGGGGTGGTGATTGTGAGGGTGTTGGTTATGGACTAATCTCTACCCTCCCACACCATCCCAACCCCTATTCTCCCACTCCCATCCATTCCCTCTCATCTCACCCCTCATCCCTCTCTCCTCCTCATCCTCTCACTTAACCCAGGTAGCTCCCATTATCGTCACCCTCTCACCCACCAAGAAGGCCCGCAATACCTCCCTCCTCCTCCTCTCTCACCCCGCCCTCTCACTTTCCACCACCCTCTCACCCTACCTACTCTCCCCCGCCCACCCACCCATCTCTCATTCCATCACCCTCAAACAACACGTCCTTACCCCAAATCCCACACCCCAACCCCCACCCTACAACTCCCCACAACACCCCTCACACCACACAACACACCCCCACACCCCTCACACCCCACAACAGCCCCCACACCCCCACAACACCCCTCACACCCCACAACACCCCTCGCACCCCACACCCCCACAAACACCTCCACACCCCCACAACACACCCCAACACCCCACCTCATCCCCAACACCCCCACACACCCCAACACCCCCACACCCCAAACACCCCCCACACCCCACAACACACCCAACACCCCACAACACCCCCACACCCAACAACACCCCTCACACCCCACAACACCCCCACCCCCACAACACCCCACAACACACCCAACACCCCACAACACCCCCTCACCCCAACACCCCCACCACACCCCCTCACACCCCACAACACCCCTCACACCCCAACACCCCCCACACCCCACAACACACCCAACACCCCAACACCCCCCACCCAACAACACCCCCACACCCCACAACACTCACCCCTCACACCCCAACACCCCCACACCCCACAGCACCCCTCACACCCCAGCACCCCTCACACCCCACAGCACCCCTCACACCCAACACCCCACACCCCCCACACCCAAAACACCCCCTCACCCCACAATACCCCCCCACACCCAACAACACCCCCTCACCCCACACCCCATAGCACCCCCCTCACCCCACAGCACCCTCTCACACACCCCACAACACCCCCTCACACCCCAAGCACCCCTCACACCCCACGCACCCCCACACCCCACAACACCCCTCACCCCCACAACACCCCCCTCACACCCCACAACACCCCCACCCCACAGCACCCTCTCACACCCCACAACACTCCCTCACCCCACAGCACCCCTCATACCCCACAACACCCCCCACACCCAACAACACCCCCTCACCCCAGCACCCTCTCACACCCACAACCTCCCTCACACCCCGCACCCCTCCTCACCCACAACACCCCCACACCCAACAACACCCCCTCACCCCACAACACCCCTCACACCCCACAGCACCCCGTCACACCCCACAACACCACTCCATCATCAGAGATACAATAACGGCACCTACTGCCAACACCGCCCCCACCCCAGGCAGGCAGGCGTATTAACTATTTAACAGTAATTATACCTGGAATACCTCACTTGCATTCGCCCAGGTAGAGATCCTGAGATGCATAGATCATAGAAGGCCCCAGCTATTTATTTCTCGTTTGGTCTCTGCAGGGAGGAGGTTTAGCGACGATTGGGTCTCAGTTTATCGCGGCTATTTGATATGTGTGTGTGTGTGTGTGTGTGTGTGTGTGTGTGTGTATAATAATAATAATTAACGGTTTATTGAAGAGCATGGCAGCCGGAAGGCTGAAAATATACAATTACATAATTGGGAATGGGTCTCTTGATTTACAAATGATGTACAAGCAGTGATACAAACATGACGTAAGCAATAATTAGGTGTTTGCTAATTTTTTGCAATGGTTGGGACTGGGCTGTTCTTGTAGCAATCAGTTCGTGCTTGTATGGGCTGGATGCGGTTGGAGCAGGTGTGTGGCCAGGACAATAGCTTTGGGGCAATACTGAGCCAATGCTCCATCCTTCAGGTTAGGTCAGGTGAAGCCGTGAGGTGAGTCAGGTTAGGTCAGGTCAAGCCTGATGAGTATTGCTGTGTTTTTGAGCTTTTCCTTCGAGTTGAAATTGCCACTTTTAGCATCACTTGTGGGTTAATCGTCAATCTTTTGCTGTGCTGTTGAGGGTGCTGAGGGTTTGTTGATAAATCAGATGGGGAAGAAAGGGGAGATGGGGAAGGGAGGAAACCCGACAGACCGGGCTGGCAACTGTCTCCATGGTCAAGACCACGCGTTAGCAGGCAGTGCCGACTTCACACCAAATCCTTACCCAAGAAGGCTGAGGTGTGTGTACATGCTCTTATGCCAGTCTGGTTTGTAGTGTACATAGTGATTTTTATTCTACACATATTATTAAAAATTCTTATAGAAAGCTAAAAGGTCTCCCAAACCATGATAAAACATAGGTTACTAAGAGGTTGTGTAAGGATTCTGGAAAATATATTGTCTGAATCTAAAGTTGCAAGTTGTTTTATTTACACTGTTCCTTCTCCAACTCTCCTGCTGTTCCTCTCAGCTCTCCTACACTGTTCCTTCTCAGCTCTCCTACACTGTTCACCTCTCAGCTCCTACACTGTTCGCTTCTCAGCTCTCTACACTGTTCACCTCTCAGCTCTCCTACACTCTAAGCTCTCCTACCTGTTCACCTCTCAGCTCTCACCATTGTTCACCTCTCAGCTCTCCTACGTTATTGTTATTGATATATTACCGAGTTAAAAAACAAAGGCTGTCTCCCACACCTGTGCAGCATCTGCCACCAGTTAATTAAACACCTGAGAGTGTTAAGGCCAAATATTGGACTACCTGGCTACTCTTTAACTCCATTAGAATTTAATCTTTTTCGCCTCCTTGTATCATAAGCAACAAACACCTGTTGAGTATGAGACTGGGACGGTACGCCTGGTAAGGCTAACTTGTCCAATATTCAAATCTTTTTACTTTAACTTTTATTTGGCATCCTCGTCGCAACAATAATCTTATAAGCGTAAGTTTATATGCTTATTAAATACAACAACAAATCAGACTCGGCATAGTGCTAGGCCAGCTTAATAATAAGCAGCGTGAGGTCAGTATTTTTGTCTACGATACACCCGCTGTCTGAAGTTTTTCTCGTTCCAAAATTAAAACACGTCAAAGGGGTAACAACAGTATATTTATAATTAATAAGATATATGGCCCAGTTCTGAATAATTAACCCAACTTTTAATTTATCTAATGATCCTTAGTTAAACATACTGTACAGAAACACCTTTACTACATCGACTTATAAAACGACTAATGATTGAAAACGAAGATTCTGGCGGGTAACAACTATTACAAATTGATTTGTGATACTTCGGTAATAAGCTGTTTTATTCATAAACCGGAGACATTAATTTTGTATTTCGTGTCGAATAGTTCCAACCAAGTTAGACATGTATCATAGACAACCATCAAGTCAGTTTATAGTTGTGAACTAGCAGTATTGTACGTTACTCTCGCTGAGTGGCCCATATACCCGTCCTTCACCTTGGTGAGGTTTGAGCAGCGAGTGACCTTGTGCGGTGTCGGTTGTTTAATGTCGACTGTGTCGAGTTTCATCTGAAACGTTAGAAACTTGCTCTATAGTGATTACTGGTTCCAGGAGCAGCTTCCATTGGTGTTATTATATTGAAAAGGAAAGAAAGTGTAGTTACTCTCTCCCAGTTGGGCCGGTCAGCTTAACCGGACAGTGGTTATCTGCTCTCTCTTACTCGAAGCTTGTGTGAAAACTTTGGGAAATAAACTGTTAATAAGCTTCCTACAACGTCTTGAATTTACTCTTTTTGGACAAAGTTGATTTAGTTTGTTTTTAGTCAAATTGGAGGAAGTAGGTGTCAGGGCAAGACAGCCCACCCCATCGACTCAACTGATGGCGGACCTAACCACAGAGAATCTTCATGGAGGAGGACCTGTACAGGACACTCAGTGAAGGAGGACATGGTGTCACAGAGGCTTCAATGATGGAAGATCTACAAACACCGTACGTAATGTTCTCAAATTGTTTACAGGTATGCCTCACACACCTGAAGTCTCCCTCATGTTGATGAAAATATGGTTCTTTTCGTAAGATTTTTTTTTTCTCACGTAAATACGATAACATTTTTCAGTGTATTTGCTCGCCTATTTCTCGAGGTATTGCTCGCTATTTCTCGGTATTACTCGCTATTTCTCGGTATTGCTCCTTCTTCTCACTATTGCTCGCTATTTCTCATTAATGCTTAGCTATTTCTCGAGGTATTGCTCGCTATTTCTGTTGCTCGCTATTTCTCGGTATTGCTTTTCTCACCATTGCTCTTTATTTCTCACTGTGCTCGCTATTTCATAGAAATTGTGCTCGCTATTTCTCGGTATTGCTCATATTTCTCGGTATTGCTTGCTTTTTCTCACCATTGCTCGCTATTTCTCACTGTGCTCGCTATTTCTCACTATTGCTCGCTATTTCTGTGCTATTTTCTCTCGTGGGGTAAATTCATTTCCACGCTGTTTTCTCATCGATAAATTTATTCCACGCTGAAAATATCGTAAATATTGTCGATATAAATAACACTCGTTTCAATTTTAACAACTCAACGTTATTGTTTATCGTTTTCTATATATAAAAGTCTTCTGAATGTATAATACCAGAGGAGAGGAACTGTGAAGGATCCCCAGGCAGGTTAGTATTACTTTTCCTTATTTAATGTATATTGTTAGATGTTTTGCATCCGTGGTTTACATCTACATAGCTTCTTGAGTGTTGCTGTGATGTCAAGTGGTTTTCGTATGAGAACACACAGACCAACACCACCTCGCCAGGTCTGTAGAAATTTTAATATTTAAGTCGTAATTCTGTCATTGTCATAGTTTTTGTGGTGATTTCAAACGCAACTTTAATAATTTCTGAAGGAAGACAATATAAAAATATGATGTTTCTCTCTGAATGTTATTAGTAATGATGGAAAACGTTGGTGTGTTCTGCATGTTAGTTGAGGGAGTGTGTTGGTGAGCTCTTGACCGTTCTGTCTGCTTCTCGTGGGTGTCACTGCTGACGTCTTGTTCTGTGTGATGGCAACAGGTGTGGCAAGTTTGTCTCTATGAATACCAGTTAAACAGGACTCAGCGTATCTTATATACAATATACTGATTTGTATGTAATGGTCCAGTACATTCGCCTTCGGAAGTGGGTAATCGGGATCAATCCCAGGTAGTAAGTAAGAACATAGATATTAATCGTTTGGCGGATCGTGTTCAAGGGGTTAATGTAAACCAGTGCAGTTGGCGAGGTGTCAGTCTTCGTGGAATATTCCTCGACGCTGGGTCATAAAGGTCGTTACCTTAGGGGAGGTGTGGTTGTTGTGTTGGCAACACCTGCGCCTCAAACATATTTACACCTAGGTGGCCCAATACGAGGGACAACCATTACTGATCGGCGGGTAAATTATGTTATTTCTGTATTATATCTTTAACTGTTTGTCTGTCACACATGTCTTTATACGTAGAAAAAGAAAAGATAAAAAGATCGGAATACCTTCAATATTTACACTTGTATTAGTAACTGAAGACGTCCACCAGTAGGGCGCATCGTGTTCTCTCCTTCGCCAAAGTTGTATATACTGATGTCTTGGCGGCAGTAACTGTAGTGATCACCAACACGAGAATCTGTTGAGTACAATGACTTTATCTTCGAAGTACAATTACACTCCCGGGAGTAAACGTTTTTAATGTAGTACGAAGCTTTAACCTGTATCACATGTTGGTATTTGGTGTGAGAGTGACTTGCTGACTGAACAACCAACCTTTTTGCAATTGAACACTAAGCTACAAATTAGAATAATAAAACAACATGAATTTTCTTGTACTTATCTCTTAACGTAGAGGCTTTTATTTGAGTGGTGCCCTTATAAGCAAATAAGAGTTATAATAATGGTGATTATTAGCATGAATATTTATTTAGGATTACGTGAAAATTAACCCCCAGCTTATTTCACCTTTATATTAACCACCCTCTTGCTAATCTAACCTAACCTAACCTAACCTAACCTAACCACCCTCTTGCTAACCTAACCTACACCCTCTTGCTAACCTAACCTAACCTAACCTAACGTAACCCAACCCCCAAGGTAGTATTAAGAATAAGCTGAGGGTCTAATCTTCATGTGATCCCGTATCTTTAAAGAACATTATTGTGCCCCAAAAATCATTGTTACATTAAAAATTAGCTCCATAAGCATTTGATTAAATCATTTGTTAGTTAGAGAAGTTGTGAACACACGTTAGTTGCTTTTGCGTCAGTCAACACAGCTCTTGTGGACACTACACAAACTTACTCTGACACACCTCTAACTAGCTTAGCAATTGTCAACAGCAGTCTCTCCTCCTCCTCCTCGCTGCTGCTGCTGCTCCTCCTCCCCCCTCGTTGCTGCTCCTCGTCCCTCTCTCCTTCGTTCCAACCATATTGTTATCGACCAGACTGATACCTAGTTGATTGTTGTCGAGCAGACTTACCAACTAGACTGTTGTTTTGTTGATCAGGCTTACCAACTGTCATGCTAATTGATCAGGCTTACCAACTGTCATGCTAATTGATCAGGCTCCCCAACTGTCATGCTCTTTGAACAGGAAGCACCAACTGTCATGCTAATTGATCAGGCTTACCAACTGTCATGCTAATTGATCAGGCTTACCAACTGTCATGCTCTTTGAACAGGCTTACCAACTGTCATGCTAATTGATCAGGCTTACCAACTGTCATGCTCTTTTGATCAGGCTTACCGCTGTCATGCTCTTTGATCAGGCTTACCAACTGTCATGCTCTTTGATCAGGCTTACCAACTGTCATGCTAATTGATCAGGCTTACCAACTGTCATTCTCTTTGTTCAGGCTTACCAACTTGTCTGTTTGTGTCTTTGTTGCTGGTAGAGTTGTGGCTTTACGTCTGCCATACTGCCATACTTCTTTGGTTGTTTACCCTGTCTGTAACTGAGGTATTGTTTTCGGTTCTGTCTTTCAATATATCTGTCTGTCTATGTGTCTACAGACTTGAGTTTATTAATATATCGTCACAGCGTCAACTTACCCTGGTAACGGTTTGCGGTCAAGGTTTGTTTGCGGACGAAAGTTCCTCTCCACTTGTGTTCGAAACTGTTCCAAATCCTCCTGATATCACTTTAGCGCCATCTGTGGGGAGACAGCGGTTCGGGGACTCATCCGGCAGTTTTGTTTCATAGTCTCGGACGTGTGAAGGACGTTTTATTCCTCACTGTACATGAAGTTATGACACAGTAACACTTTAATTATTACACTATAATAACATATCTCGTCTACCTTACTTAACTTGATGTGTTAATAAAGGTTGAGTCGAGTTAATGTCACCAGGAACTGAACTTTAACGCGAGGAAACTGATGACAACGACTTCATAGCAGGCGATCACGAGCACCTCCATAGGTCTACCACACTCTACGTGAAGAAGTTATGCATTATAACTTGGCGAATTTATAGTTACGTCCCTTCAAGTTGGTGGTGCGTGACATCACAAAATGTCCCGAGTTCACGTTTTCCATCCCTTTCACGATTTTGAAAGTTTCAATGAGATCTGCCCCATTGTGCCTTGTCTGAAGGGTTGTTAGTCCTAAGGCCCTCATTCTACTTGTATAATCGAGATGACAGTTGTGTCTTCTATGGATGTTAGATCTTCTGGAGGGAGAGTTTCCATGCGTGTATACCCCCTGTATACTAATTCAGACTGGGACTTACCTATAGTATTTCGCTGCAATTCCTTCACTTGCCATTTTATTCTGGTTACCGCCAGACCATTTTATTCAGCTTAGGGTAACCTCCCGCTGCCAAAGGGTTAAGCAGTTGAGGATACGTTTTCTTATATTTGTATTCTGAGGTTTGCTTTATAATTCCTAAATCTTTGTTTGCTTTCCCCACTTGTTGAGCCGCCTTCACTGACTGATCTATCACAACTCCCAGTTCTTTCTGTCATTAGTGTTAAAACATACACGAATCCCGAGAAGCTATGACGCAGCGACGGTGGCTAAGATAATACCACAGACACTACCAGTTAAATGGTGTTTAATTCTCACTTGGGTGACATAATTACCTTCCAGTCTGTAACCAAAGCAACTACAGTATAAGGCTCTGTACCGAGATGGTGTGGAGTGTGAGGAGGAAGAGGATGACCTGAAGAGTAGTCCCCCCGGAGCATTATTTCACCTTGAGATTAACCACCCTAGCGACCCTAACCCCTTCAGGTAGCGTTAGGGTGTTTAATGAACAGGTGAAATAAGCTGGGGACTAAGCTTTAGATAAACCCTTCCAGCTCTCAAACTTAACTTTTTTAATCTAATGTATTAAAAAAACATTTATAAAACGATAAACCTAGAGAGAGAGAGAGAATACAAATTGTCTACGTAGAAGTGTGTGAGGAATAATACAAAATGTGTAGAGAGAGAGAGAGAGAGAGAGATATTACATAAAGTTGTCTATAGTAGAGTGAACGTGAGAGATACACAAGGTGAACGCCCCAGGGGAGAAGAAATAATTTTGACTACGATCTTCCCTCAGAACGAATTCAGCTCGACAGCCCAGACATATTTTTGATGAGATTAACATGATTTTCCCCGCCGGCTGGATTGATTTTAAATTCACATCCATCATGCGGAGTGAATATGGAATGACAAGGAGGGAAAGATTTTTGGAACTGACCAGCTGAGACTCTACTAAGCCCTCCTTCTTGTTTCCTTACCCGTGACTGATGTTTTTCTTATGATTTCTTTTTCATTTCTCTTCATTCTTCAATTTTTTCTTTAATTCTTCATTTATATTTAATATCGCTAGTTACTTCCAAATCTGTTTAGTTTCTTGCAATGGGATTTGTTCTCGTTCAGGAAGTCTTCTAAAAAGTTTGCCGACCAAACTTTTGCCGACCAAGCTGTTAACGACCGAACTGCTGCCGATTAAGCTGTTGCCGACCAAGCTGTTGCCGACCAAGCTGTTGCCGATCGAACTGTTACCGATAAAGTTGTTGCCGACCAAACTTTTGCAGATTAAGCTGTTACTAATGAAACTTTTGCCGACCAAACTGTTGCGGAATAACTATTGTCGAATGAACTGTTGCCACAAGAGATTGGTGCCGCCCACAATGTTGCCACACAGTGTTCCCAGTCAAGCTTGTACCTCACAGACTGTTGCCAATTGAACTGTGTTGCATAATTCTTGCCGACCAAACTGTTTCACATAAATGTTGTCGACCAAACTGTTTCCCATAAATGTTGTCGACCAAACTGTTTCCGAATTAGAGGAGATATGTGTCTCAGGCCATCAGTAACATGGTGTGTGTGTGTGTGTGTGTGTGTGTGTGTGTGTGTGTGTGTGTGTGTGTGGAGAAGCTATCGAAGATGGGATCAGGAGTATAGCTATTGGCTGCCTCCCAGGGTCAATAGATGCCATGCAAATGAGGTGGTTGGTATCAGCTTGTCATCCTCACACACACCTGAATACGCGAATGACTGTGTGTGTGTGTGTGTGTGTGTGTGTGTGTGTGTGTGTGTGTGTGTGTGCAGCATTATTGACTTGTTATGAAGAAGTTGTGGTTGATGATGTTTTTTGATTGAGTATTTGGGCTCTTCAGTGGGTCTCTCTCTCTCTCTCTCTCTCTCCCCTCCCCCTCTCTCTCTCTCCACCACCCCTACCCATATCCACACCCCTCCCTCCTACCCACACCCCTTCCCTCCTATCACCCCCCTCCCCCATCTCTCCATCAATCCCAGCATCAATCAGTTCAACCCTCCTTCATATTTATTCGTTTCCTCCTCCTCCTCCTCCT
>NW_024722846.1:105000-137500 GCF_018991925.1 Homarus americanus | reverse complement strand
TGGACCTACCCTCCTCCTTCCTGGACCTACCCTCCTCCTGGACCTACCCTCCTCCTTCCTGGACCTACCCTCCTCCTTCCTGGACCTACCCTCCTCCTTCCTGGACTACCCTACTCCTTCCCTGAACCTACCCTCCTCCTTCTTGGGCCACTTTCCTCCTTCCTGGACCTACCCTCCTCCTTCCTGGACCTCCCCTACTCCTTCCTGGACCTACCCTCCTCCTTCCTGGACCTACCCTCCTCCTTCCGGACCTACCCTCCTTTCTGGACCTACCCTCCTCCTTCCTGGACCTCCCCTACTCCTTCTGGACCTACCCTCCTCCTTCCTGGACCTACCCTCCTCCTTCCTGGACCTCCCCTACTCCTTCCTGGACCTACCCTCCCCTCCTTCCTGGACCTACCCTCCTCCTTCCTGGACCTACCCTCCTCCTTCCTGGACCTCCCTACTCCTTCCTGGCCCTACCCTCCTTCCTGGACCTCCCCTACTCCTTCTTGGACCTCCCCTCCTTCCTGGACCTACCCTCCTCCTTCCTGGACCTACCCTCCTCCTTCCTGGACCTACCCTCCTCCTTCCTGGACCTACCCTCCTCCTTCCTGGACCTACCCTCCTCCTTCCTGGACCTACCCTCCTCCTTCCTGAACCTACCTCCTCCTTCCTGGACCTACCCTCCTCCTTCCTGGACCTACCCTCCCCCTTCTGGACCTGCCCTACTCCTTCCTGGGCCTACCCTCCTCCTCCTGAACCTACCATCCTCCTTCCTGGACTACCCTCCTCCTCCTGCACCTACCCCCCTCCTTCCTGGACCTACCCTCCCTCCTCCCTGAACCCCATCACCTCCCCTTCCTGGGCCTACCCCTCCTCCTTCCTAGACCTACCCCTCCTCCTCCTGAACCTACCCTCCTCCTTCCTGAGCCTACCCTCCCTCCCTTCTGGGCCTACCCTCCTCCTTCCTGGACCTACCTCCTCCTCCCTGAACCTACTCTCCTCCCCTTCCTGGAGCCTACCTCTCCTCCCCTGAACCTACCCTCTCCTTCCTGGACCTACCTACTCCTTCCTGGACCTACCCTCCTCCTCCCTGAACCTACCCTCCTCCTTCCCTGAACCTACCCCTCCTCATTCCTGGACCTACCCTCACTCCTTCCTGAGCCTACCCTCCTCCTTCTGGACCTACCCCTACTCCTTCCTGACCTACCCTCCTCCTTCCTGGAGCCTACCCTACTCCTTCCGGCACCTCCTCCTTCTGACCTACCCTACTCCTTCCTGGGCCTACCCTACTCTTTCCTGACCACCCTCCTCCTCCCTGGACCTACCCTCCTCCTTCCTGGACCTACCCTACTCCTTCCTGGACCTACCCTACTCCTTCCTGGACCTCCCCCCTCCTCCTTCCTGGACCTACCCTCCTCCCTTCCTGGACCTCCCCTACTCCTTCCTGGACCTACCCTCCTCCTTCTTAAACCTACCCTACTCCTTCCTGGACCTACCCCTCCTCCCTTCCTTCCCTCCCTCTCCTTCCTGAGCCTCCCCTCTCCTTCCTGGACCTCCCCTCTCCTCCTCCCTAGACCTACCCCTACTCCTTCCTGGAGCCTACCCTACTCCTTCTGACCTCCCCTCCTCCTTCCTGGACCTACCCTCCTCCTTCCTGGACCTCCCCTACTCCTTCCTGGACCTACCCCCTCTCCTTCAACCTACCCTCTCCTTCCTGGACCTACCCTCCTCCTTCCTGTACCTCCCCTACTCCTTCCTGGACCTACCCTCTCCTTCCTGAGACTACCCTCCTCCTTCTTGGAGCCTACCCTACTCCTTCCTGAGCCTACCCTCTCCCTTCCTGAGCCTACCCTACTCCTTCCTGGACCTCCCCTCCTCCTTCTGGACCTACCCTCCCCTTCCTGGACCTCCCCCTCCTTCTGGACCTACCCTCCTCCTTCTTGGACCTACCCTACTCCTTCCTGGAGCCTACCCTCCTCCTTCCTGACCTCCCCTACTCCTTCCTGGGCCTCCCCTCCCTCCTTCCCTGACCTACCCTCCTCCTTCTTGAGCCCCACCCTCTCCTTCCTGGACCTACCCTCCTCCTTCCTGGACCTACCCTCCTCCTTCCTGGAGCCTACCCTACTCCTTCCTGGACCTACCCTCCTCCTTCCTGGACCTACCCTACTCCTTCCTGGACCTACCCTCCTCCTTCTTGGACCTGCCCTACTCCTTCCTGGACCTACCCTCCTCTCCTTCCTGGACCTACCCTCCTTCTTCCTGGACCCTCCTCTCCTTCCTGGGCCCCTACCCTCCCTCCTTCCTGGACCTACCCTCCTCCTTCCTGGACCTACCCCTCCTTCTTCCTGGCTACCCTCTCCTTCCTGAACCTACCCTCCTCCTTCCTGGGCCTACCCCTCCTCCTTCTGAGCCTACCCTCCCCCTTCCTGGACCTACCCTCTCCCCTCCTGGACCTACCCTCCTCCTTCTGAACCTACCCCTCTCCTTCTGAACCTACCCCTCTCCTTCCTGAGCCTACCCTCCTCCTCCCTGAACCTACCCTCCTCCTTCCTGCCTACACCTCCCTCCTCCCCTGGCCTACCCTCCTCCACCTACCTCCTCCTCCTTCCTGAGCCTACCCCTCTCCTTCCTGGGCCTACCTCTCCTTCCTTCCCTACCTCCTCCTTCCTTAGCCTGCCCTCCTCCTCCTGAACCTACCTCCTGCTTCCTTGTACTACCCTCCTCCTCTGAACCTACCCCTCCTCCTTCCTGGACCTACCCTCCTCCTCCCTGAGCTTACCCCTCCTCTCCTACCCTTCCTCCTTCTGGGCCTACCCTCCTCCTTCCTGGACCTACCCTCCTCCTTCCTGGGCCTACCCTCCCCTCTTCTTGGCCTACCCCTCTCCTTCCTGAGCCTACCCTCCTCCCTCCTGCACCTACCCCTCCCTTCCTGGAACCTACCCCTCTCCTTCCTGGAGACCTACCTCCTCCCTTCCTGGAGCCTACCCTCTCCTTCCTGAGCCACCCTCTCCTTCCTGAACCTACCTCCTTCTTCCTGAGCCTACCCCTCCTTCCTGAGCCTACCCCTCCTCCTTCCCTAGACCTACCCTCCTCCTTCCTGAGCCTACCCTCTCCCTTCCTGAGCCTACCTCCTCCTTCCTGAGCCTACCTCCTCCTTCCTGGAGCCTACCCTCCTTCTTCCCTGAACCTACCCTCCTCCTCCTTCCTGAACCTACCCTCCCTCCTTCCTGGACTACCTCCTCCTCTGAGCCTACCCTCCTCCTTCGTGGAGCCTACCTCCTCCTCCTGAACCTACCCTCCTCCTTCCTGGACCTACCCTCTCTCTTCCTGAACCTACCCTCTCCTTCCTGGACCTACCCTCCTCCTCCTGAACCTACCTCCTCCTTCCTGAGACCTACCTCCCTTCTTCCTGAACCTACCCTCCTCCTTCCGCCTACCACTCCTTCTTCCTGAGCCTACCTCCTCCTTTGGAACCCCTCCTCTCCTGAACCTACCCTCCTCCTTCCTGGGCCTACCCTCCTTCTTCCTGAACCTCCTCCTCCTTCTGGGCCTACCCTCCTTCTTCCTGAGCCTCCCTCCTCCTTCCTGGGCCTCCTCCTCTCCTGAACCTACCCTCCTCCTTCCTGAGCTTCCTCCTTCTTCCTGGACCTACCCTCCTCCCTTCCTGGACCTACCTCCTCCTTCCTGGACCTACCCTCCTCCTTCCGAGCCTCCCTACTCCTTCTTGAGCCTACCTCCTCCCCTTCCTGGACCTACCCTCTCCTGAACACCCTCTTTCTTCCTTTACCTACCCTCCTCCTTCCTGGACCTACCCTTTTCCTTCCTGGAGCCTACTCCTCCTTCCTGGACCTACCCTCCTCCTCCTGAGCCTACCCTCCTTCCTGAACCTACCCTCCTCCTTCCTGGGCCTACCTCCTCCTTCCTGGGCCTCCCTACTCCTTCCTTGAGCCTACTCTCCTTCCTGGACCTACCCCCTCCTGAACCTACCCTCCTTCTTCCTTAACCTACCCTCTCCTTTCCGGACCTACCCTTTTCCTTCCTGAGCCTACCCTCCTCCTTCCTGGAGCCTCCCCTACTCCTTCCTGGGCCTCCCCTCCTCTTCCTGGGCCTACCCTCCTCCCTTCCTGGGCCTACCCTCCTCCTTCCTGAGCCTCCCCTCTCCCTCCTGGGCCTACCTCCTCCTTCCTGAGCCTACTCTCCTCCTCCAGAACCTACCCCTCCATCCTGGACCCCCCTACTCCTTCCTGGAGCCTCCCCTACTCCCTTCCTGGGCCTACCCTCCTCCTTCCTGGACCTACCCTCCTCCTTCCTGGGCCTCCCCTACTCCTTCCTGGACCTGCCTCCTCCTTCCTGGACCTCCCTCCTCCTTCCTGGAGCCTGCCCCTCCTCCTTCCTGGAGCCTACCCTCCTCCTTCCTGAGCCTACCCCTCCCCTTCCTGGGCCTACCCTCCTCCTTCCTGGGCCTCCCCTACTCCTTCCTGAGCCTCCCCTACTCCTTCCTGAGACCTCCCCTACTCCTTCTGGCCTCCCCCCTACTCCTTCCTGACCTCCCCTCCTCCCTTCCCTGAACCTACCTCCTCCCCTTCCCTCCCTCCTTCTGGGCCTACCCTCCTCCTTCCTGAGCCTACCCTCCCCCCTGAGCCTACCCTCCTCCTTCCTGAGCCTACCCTCCCTCCTTCCTGAGCTACCCCCTCTCCTTCCTGGGCCTACCTCCCCTTTCCAAGCCTGCCCTTCTCCTTCCTGGGCCTACCTCCTCCTTCCTGGGCCTACCCTTCTCCTTCCTGGAGCCTACCCTCCCTCCTTCCTGACCTACCCTCCTCCTTCCTGAGCCTACCCTCCTCCTTCCTGGACCCTACCTCCTCCTTCCTGGACCTACCCTCCTCCTTCCTGGACCTACCCTCCTCCTTCCTGGACCTACCCTCCTCCTTCCTGGGCCTCCCCTCCTTCTGGACTTACCCTCCTCCTTCCTGGGCTACCCTCTCCTTCCTGGAGCCTACCTCCTCCTTCCTGACACCTCTCCTTCCCTGGCTACCCTCCTCCCTTCTGGACCTACCCCTCCTTCTTGGCCTCCCTCCTTCCTGGACTACCCCTACTCCTTCTTGGGCCTACCCTACTCCTTCTTGGGCCTACCCCCTCCTTCCTGAGCCTACCCTCCTCCTTCTGAGCCTACCCTCTCCTTCCTGAGACCTACTCCTCCTTCCTGAGCCTGCCTCTCCCTTCCTGGAACTGCCCTCCTCCTTCCTGGGCCTGCCCTCTCCTTCCTGGACCTACCCCTCCTTCCTTTCTGAGCCTCCCTCATCCTTCCTGAGCCTACCCTCTCCTTCCTGAGCCTACCCTCCTCCTCCTGAGCCTACCTCCTCCTTCCTGGACCTACCTTACTCCTTCCTGGACCTACCCTACTCCTTCCTGGGCCTCCCTACTCCTTCCTGGGCCTACCCTACCTTCCCTGAGCCTACCTCCTCCTTCTTGAGCCTACCCTACTCCTTCCTGGACCTACCTCCTCCTTCCTGAGCCTACCCTACTCCCTGAACCTACCCTCCTCCTTCCTGGCCTATCTACTCCCCTGGACCTACTACTCCTTCCTGAGCCTACCTCCTCCTTCTTGGGCCTACCCTACTCCCTTCCTGGACCCTACCCCTCTCTTCCTTTACCTCCCCTACTCCTTCCTGAGCCTCCCCTACTCCTTCTGGACCTACCCTACTCCTTCTTGGGCCTACCCTACTCCTTCCTGGACCTCCTCTCCTCCTTCCTGGACCTACCTCCTCCTTCTGGGCCTCCCCCCCCCTCCTTCCTGGACCCCTCCTCCCTTCTTGAGCCTACCCTACTCCCTTCCTGGACCTACCTTCTCCTTCCTGCTTCCTACTCCTTCCTAGGCCTCCCCTACTCCTTCCTGGGCCTACCCTCCCCTCTCCTTCAGGTCATTCACACTCTGCTGTAGGTGACATAAGGAGGGAGCAGCTTCTATGTCTGTTCCGACGCTTACTGTATAGCCGTGAGACGTTGAGGCCATGACACTCCCCTCCTGACACTTCCCTTGGCACTTTCCCTTGACACTTCTCTGTTACTTCCCTGACCCTTTCCTGGCACTATCCTGATACTTCCCTGATACTTCCTGACACTTCTGATGCTTCCGGCATTCCCCTGACATTCCCCTGACACTTCCTTGCAATCCCCTGACACTTCACTCTTACTTCCCTTAGGTTGAGGTTAGGTTAGGTAGGTTAGGTTAGTGTTTCATCATCAGGTAAATTATGTAGGTAGGTTTCCTTACCTTATCTTGACCCTATCCCTTTAAAACAGTCATACGTGTGTGTGTGTGTACGTATGTGTGTGTGTGTTGTGTTTGGTGTATGTACATTAGGTGTATGTGTGTATGTGCATGTGTGTGTGTATATGTGTCTGAGTGTATGTGTGTGTATGTTGTGAAGTGTAGGCATGTACAGACTTACTATATAATATATTTCGAGTCCTTCTATCAGAGTGGTGTCGTGAGGTCTGTGTAGATAGTAAACAGTGAACTTATCATGCCCTTCACACACACAAACCGCCACCTCGGGCCTCTCACGACCACCGCCTGGTCACCTGTGTCTCTATAGCCCCCCCTGCAGGTGCACATGCATACATACATACATACTGTACACTCACCTGGTACACACACACACACACATGGTTTCATGCTACCTGTGTGTGTGTGTGTGTGTGTGTGTGTGTGTGTGTGTGTGTGTATTGGTGCATGTCCTATCTATACAACCTACCAACCAGTTTGTATGTTTTGCCACACACGCACACATATGTACATACACACATATGTCACACGCGTGCCACTGTAAGTGTCCAACTGGTTAGTGAGTTGTGTCGCATCGCATAGGTCCCTGGTGGTGTTCTGGAATTAAATAATGTGGGTCTTTCATTTTACGTCTACGAGAGAGACTCTTTAACGACAGTACTAGAATTATCCTAATCCTCTCCCTAATCATCTTTAATTCCTTAATTGCCGCAATCTCTCTAAGTGTCTCTTGAAGCACTTCATTCTGTAGTTGCTAACGACCCTTGGCAATCACTTGATACTAACGACCTTCCTCTCAATCACCAAGTATTAATAATCCTCTCCAAACACCAAATACAAACGAGTCTCTTCTAATCACCAACGATCCTCCCTCAATCACCAACTAACACTAACTACCCTCCCCACTAATCACCATCGAACCTCTTTTAATCACCACCAAATGTTAATTATCCTCCCACTAATCACCAACGAGCCTCCCTTAATCACCACCAAACACTAACTTCCTTCCCCACTAATCACCAACGAGCTTCCCTCAATCACCATCAAACGCTAACTACCCTCCCCACTAATCACCAACGAGCCTCCCTCAATCACCACCAAACGCTAACTACCTTCCCCACTAATCACCAGCGATCCTCTCTTAATCACCACGCGACTAATTACTTCGTTTCCATCACTACAGTCACGATTTAATAACGACCCTTGACTAATCACCTTGCCTTACCTAATGACCATGTTGACTAATCACCATCCACTTTTATTTTTTATTCCTCCAATCCTCTCCGCCAATCATGTGATCCCCTCAACCATGTCGTACCCCGTCCACTAACTACCCGGGCATGGTGGGTACAAGCACTCGTCAGTGACCGTTCTGGTGCACTGGTTCGACTCTGACGGTTTGGAGGGGGGGGAGGGGGAGGGGAATTATGTTGGGTCCAGGTGGTTCTGTCTGTCTGTCTGTCTGTCTGTCTGTCTTATTATTTGCCTCACTGATTTCTCTCTCTCTCTCTCTCTCTCTCTCTCTCTCTCTCATATAACTCTAATAAATATCGCTTTTCCTTATTAGAAATTCACTCAGTAAAAATAATTTCAGAATCTTTAAGCTAGAGAGAGACTAAGATTAACTCAACTTTAGCCGATCAGCCAATCAGTTATGGATTCGTTCTTCTAATCATTTCGTAAATTACCTGCATCCACCTTCTCCCCCCCCCCTTGCCTCCTCCACCCCTCCTACTTCCCCCTTCTTCCTCCTTCTCTCTTTTTCTTCCTTTCATCCCCCTCTCTCCCTTCAGCCTCCATCCTTCCCGCCTTTCCCCTCCCTCCTCCCCTCCCCTCCTTTCCCCCCTCCCTCCTCCCCCTTCCCTCCCCCCTTCCCCACCTCCTTCTTCCCCCTTCCTCCCACTTCCCCCTTCCTCCCACTTCCCCTTTCCTCCCTCCTCCCCTTCCTTCTCCCCCTTCCTCCCTTCTTCCCCCCCACTTCCCCCTTCCCTCCCCTACCCCTTCCCTCCCTTCCCCCCTTCCCTCCCACTTCCCCCTTCAACCATACCTGACCATCATCCAATCATCTTCAACCATCCCTAACCATCATCCAATCATCTTCAACCATCCCTAACCATCATCCAATCATCTTCAACCATACCTAACCATCATCCAATCATCTTCAACCATTCCTAACCATCATCCAATCATCTTCAACCATCCCTAACCATCATTCAATCATCCCTAATATCCAATCATGTCCTTCCAATCCTAACCATCTATATTTCCTGACCAATCACTGGAAGACTTCGTATCAAGCACCCCTCCCCCCCTCCCTCCCTTCCCCCCTCAAAAAACCCAAAGGTAATTATAAAAAGGTAATTATCCACAGCTGTCTCAAAACATCATTGTGGAGATATAATTAACAGTAATTATGAGATATCTTAGTTGCAATTGGCAGTTACCCCCTAAAGCATCCATTCACTCTAATTGGTAGTTCAATTGTAGAGGCTGTCAATACTCTTAACTGGCAGATGTATTGTGGGAGGGGGGGGGGAGGGGGGGGCAGTATTGTCCATGTAGGTATATTTCTTCAGGTGTATCTATCGTTATTAGCAGGTATCGTACGGTATCTTCATCCTAACAAAAGACTAACCTAACCTAACCTAACCTAACCTAACCTAACCTAACCTAACCTAACTGGCCACCGCCTCTATAATAACTAACTAAATTATCATCAATATTATCTGAATTAAACACCAATAGCGTTAATTATACCTATGTTATAATTATCAGAATGTATAAGATTACCTGGACAAAATAATTCTGGTAATATTTCCTTTAATAAACCACAACTGTAAGGGGTAACAGAGGTGAGAGACATGTTCGTACGTTTCTCATTATTCTCTCTCTCTCTCTCTCTTTCTTTCTTTCTTTCTTTCTTTCTTTCTTTCTATCTCTCTTTCTATCTCTCTTTCTCACTTTTATTAAAAACATCTTATACCGAGACCTCAATTAAAAGTCAGACAAGAGGTTGAAATTTCAATTATCTTTTAAAGTTATTTGAGTAAACAATTTGGCGTCTGGTTTCAAGAGTCGTAATAACTCGTAAGAAAATTTTAAAGTAAGAGACAGAGAAAAAAAATATGACTTATGCAGATGACAAGACCAGTTCACCTGTTCATTATTAACAAAAAAAACGAACGTTGAATTATGAACAAAATTACAAACACTAAAAAAAAATTAACGTATTAGTTCGTTCACTCAGATTATTCACCTCTAAATAAAATGAAAGATAATATATAACTCAATATATACATAATACTATATAAATAATATATAAAACTACCCCTTATTTTATATCATTTTCTACAGTGATATATACGAGGATATTAAGTATAATGACAAGTCTATTCATTATATACTAAGGTAGAATTTTAGTAATTACGGGAATCTGAAAAAAATACTATACATATAATTAAAGTCATAATATAACTAATACTTTTAAAAGAGTAAAAAAAAACAAAATGCTTTCTGATAGTTTTATTGACGTGATCATAAATTACTAGCAATTATGTTCATCCAGAGAGAGAGAGAGAGAGAGAGAGAAGAAGAAGAAGATGAAAAAACAGACAGACATGAACAGACAGACAGACGAACAGACAGACAGATGGAGAGAGAAAGGCAGATAAAGCGAAGAGATAAAGAAAGTAAAACAAACAGACAAGACAGACGAACCAAAGAGGCCAAACAACCAGCTGACGTAACTCCAAAGTGCAATTACGATTAATTGGGATCAAACAGGTTGGACAAACAAGGTGAGATGGCTTGTTTAAAACTACACGCGTAAACCACTTGACATTCTGAGCCCGGATTGGCCAGCGTGTAATTAAAGAGATGAGTGGCTAATGACTCTGTTGGTGTACTGTCTCGACTCCTCCCTGCTGGGGGGTCAGGGTGCTGGGCCGGATATTGACAGAAGTGCTGAGGTGGTGCTGGAGGCTGGATGTTGAGTGGTTCTGATGTGCTGAGGGAGAGCTGATGGTGCTGGGGAGGGAGGGAGGGAGGGAGGGAGGGAGAGGACTGTGTTGGAGAGAGAAGTGATGATGATGTTGGGGAGAGAGAGGGAGAGAGGGGGAGATGACAGTGTTGGAGAGGCGTACAGCATTCACCAGTCGCCATTCTCAGTATTAGCATCAAATGTGACTTCCAAAATACCATTGACTTTAATCTGGTTTTGTTCTTCATCAGTCGTTCTTGTGTCGACCATCTCCACCCACAACAAGAACGACTCTCATGAAATGTTTCTGCTTCCGGTGTTGTCCTTTGCTGTATGAATTATGTTCTAACCTCCAACGCTTACCATGGAGACTTACTTGGGTTCACATTTATAGCAGCATCGAGTCACACTTCCTTATACAAGTTACCGATTCCATTCCAATTCATACATCTTATACAATCGCCGACTGCTATATGATCACCGATTAGCGTCTAATCCCTTATTACGACAGTCACTAATTCCAATCAAATCCTCAGTTGTCATAATTACCATCTGTTGTTTCTATAACCCACCGTAACATTATCACCAATTCGTAACCACAACCCCCCCCCCCCTCCCAACCTTGTATCAGAGTACCTTCGTTATATAAACATATCTCCGGCCATCTCCATAACAACAACACCGATCCACACCAAGTCTCACCTCCCAACAACCGCCTCCTTTACAAGACCATCAAAATCCCACCTGCCATATCATATTCCCACCAAGACTGAGACCTTTTGCGATTACCAAACTGCACCTGGTATATAAGCCCATTGAGTTAATATTCCATCGCTATCCCGACACATCGCCTGCATCAAGAAAGAGCGATTCCTTAGTTTAGAAGAGCCCTAAGTCCCTCATAACCATAAGGGTGAAAGTCCTTAGTGGGTTCTATAAGCGGGTCGGTGTTATTGTTTGATTGGGGTTTAGCGTGTTGTTGAAGCCCGAGTGATAAATATGTTATGTGTGAGGGCTGTGAAAAGTTTGTCGAACGTGTGTGGTAGCTACTGAGGGCAGGGTGTGAGTTGACTGGTGACGACTCTTTGATGAACACGTGAGGGCGATACTACCCCCTTCAGGCCCCTCACCCCCTCTACCCCCCTGTCTCCCTTCTCTCCCTCTCCCTCCTCCTCCATTTCCTTGAGATAGAATGAGTTAATTGTCGATAGAGAAAAATAAAGACGCGATGTGAGAGATGTAAACAGAGGTATAGAAAGCAAAAGGATAGATAGATAGGGACAGGTAACAGAGACACAGACCGACAACCAGGCAGTTAAACAGACAAAGAGACAGATACATAGAGATAGAGAGATAAAGCTAGAGACCACCTCACACAGTGTACACCTCAAGACGTGATGTCCTTGTATATAACCTACTAAGTCCCACCCCCCTTCCTCCCTTCCTCGCACGCCTCCCTTCACCCTCCTCCTCCACCTCCTGTTTGAAACCCTTCTATGGCCTGGATTAAGACAATATATACTAACAGTCTGACACACACACACACACACACACACACACAGCCTTAATATTTTAAAAGACTTGCCATATAAGACTTTCAAGGTCTTAGTTGAGATAGTGTGTGTGTGTGTGTATGTGTGTGTGTGTTTGTGATCTGAGAGAGAGAGAGAGAGAGAGAGTATGTCTGTTTGTAAGTCTTAATTGAGAGATTTCTAGTATATAATATCACTTTCTATTTACAAAACTCATAAAGTTGTTATTTAGTTCGTTGATAAGTCAGATTCCTGTGGTTATTATTTGTGTGTGGTGTACCTGAAGGTAGAGTGTTGGGACCGCTTCACATTTAAACACCTCTTAATAACTCTCTCTATGAAGGAACTCTTATAGTCTATTATGAGTTTTTATTTTGGTTGGATGAGACATGGGAAGCCCCTCTGTCTGTTCGTCTGTATGTCTGTTTGTTCTGCTCTCTGTTCGTTCCTCTGAGTTGTAAACTAATGAGACGTCTGTGGTAGGATTTTGATGAAACCTTGTGTGTGTGTGTGTGTGTGTGTGTGTGTACATATATAAGTATCTACATAATAAGAACTGCTCACTACACGCACACTCAAGAACCTCCTCAGTATTACCTCTACAAAAATGAACAAGTATTACCTTTTGCGGTATTATTTGATCATCTGTCTCATCCGCTACAGTTTTTGTGGCTTCTAATCAACTTGGTGGAATGAATATTTAGATAACAGTGTAATAAGAACTCGTCATGGGCTGTTTAAAGTGTAATGGCCTCTTTTGATTACAGGCAGAAGAACTATGCCTTTTAAATTAGCCTCCAGTAATTTGGGGTAATGGAGAGAGAGAGAGAGAGAGAGAGTTCAGACAGATAAACAGACACAGACAGACAGAAACAAAGAGAGAGACAGACAGACAGACACAGACAGACAGATAGACAGACAAACAAAACAGAGAGAGACAGAGAGAGAGACGCAATCAGAATCATACAAGAAACAAAAAATGTCGTTAAAAATATACCGGGACTCGACCTTCCAGTATAAACGTTCACCAGCCAGTCAGTAATAAGATACAGTATTATAAAATATTGAATTAATCTCTTGAGTTAATTTTGTGTCGTAATTAATGCTAAGTGAACGTAACTAATTAAGGTATTGTCGAGTAATTAATTCTAAGTGAACGTAACTAATTATGGTATTGTCGAGTAATTGATGCTAAGTGAACGTAACTAATTAAGGTATTGTCGAGTCATTAATTCTAAGTGAACGTAACTAATTATGGTATTGTCGAGTAATTGATGCTAAGTGAACGTAATTAATTATGGTATTGTCAATTCAATTTCAATTTCAATTGTTTATTCCTTGATCGAGGAAGCGGGATCCTAGTGCTGTCACTAGGTACCCCTGTACAATGACACCAGAAGCATCTGGCAAGTGTGAAAAGTATATACAGTATAAATATTATAAAGGGGCTTACTAAAGCCTAAGGAAGGAAGGATATTCCTTTAACACATAATCAATGTTTTTTACAAAATATCTGGCCAGTATGGGGAGGATCATCGTGTCTCCGTCAGGGGGTCGTGGAGTGGTGGTCCAGCAGGCGTCACGGAAGCGTTGTGTGTGGGGACATCTTAGGAGGTAGTGGATGAGGGTGCAGCTGTCGGGTCTTCTGCATAATGCACAAGAGCGTTGCTCAGGGGATGCGGGGATACCAATCTCCCAAGCAAAGTCATACCCAATGATGATACGGGCAGCAATCACGTCCCCTTTCCGCGACCCTTTCCCGTAGACGTACGAGAGGTCAGGAAGTTTACGGAGGACATCGTACCAGGTGGGCGGGGAGTCCAGGGGGATGACTGCTTCCCGAGCTTCTCTCTGTTTGCGGCGAATTTGGGTCCTAATCTGTAAAAGTGTTCGAGGAACAATGGTGTTGTCGAGTAATTAATACTAAGATAATCTAACTAATTAAGATATATCCGGAACATAATTTTCTTAATGTTATTTTTAATTTATTTTCGTATTATAAGTGATTGGATATTGTATTCTCAGTAGGTGGCAGTCATTGAATTTTTCCTTATGTACTTAAATAAATAATCCACTATTTTGTATCCTAGATTATCATACAAGACGCGAATTATTATTATTATTTTTGTGGTAAGATAAGAAGTAATTATTAGTATTATTTTTGTTGTTGTTGTAAAGATAGAGTTAAGGTGTTTAATTATTAGGTGAAATAACTTAGGGGAGTGGGAGGGAATTTTTAAAACACACCTTTTCACATATACGTTGAGACACTGTTCGTTCATGCTAACAGAAATGATTGACAAAAAGGTTATGAAATTGACAAACGTGAACAATAAACCGATAGTCAATTATTTCTGTTAGCAAGAACGAACAGTTATTTTAGAATGTCATTCGATATGTGTTCTGTCATTCGGTTATGAAATGTCAAATAGGTACATAACAATGTCTCAACGTATATAAGAACATAAGAACATAAGAAAATAAGGAGTCTGCAATAGGCCGGTTGGCCTGTGCATGGCAGCTCCTGTCGAGGGTTACTACCACTCTCTATCATCCATGAATCTATCTAGCCTCCTTTTGAAACTTTCCAGAGTTCCCGCACTTACTACAAAGTTGCTAAGCTTGTTCCACTCGTCCACCACCCTATTTGTGAACCAGTTTCTTCCTATCTCCCTCCTAAACCTAAACTTATCCAACTTAAATCCGTTGCTTCGAGTCATATCCTGCTCGGATATTATAAGAACTTTATTGATTCCTTTCACCCACTTAAATACTTGTATCATATCTCCCCGCACTCTTCGTCTTTCTAGGGAATGCAAGTTAAGTTTCTTTAACCTATCCTGATATGGAAGGTTTCTAAGTCCCTGAATCATTTTTGTCATTCTTCGCTGCACCGACTCTAGTGAATTTATATCCATTCTATAATAGGGGCACCAGAACTGAACCGCATAATCGAGGTGCGGCCTGACTAGCGCAAGATATAGTTGCAATAAGACCTCTGCACTCTTGTTACTTACACTTCTAGATATAAAACCCAATACTCTGTTTGCCTTATTTCGAACATTAACGCACTGTTTTCTAGGCCGTAGGTCCGGGCTTACAAGTACCCCTAGGTCTCTTTCACAAGTCGACTTCTCTAGGTTGATGTTGTTCAGGCTGTATACATTATAAGTATTTGTTCTTCCAATATTAAGTACGCTGCACTTGCTGGTGTTGAATTTCATTTGCCATTTTTCAGACCACCCCTGCAGTTTATTTAGATCCTCCTGTAATGCATTTGCATCCTGCCCTGAATTAATTTGCCGCCCTATTTTGGTGTCATCCGCAAACTTGCTTATGTCACTGCTGATCCCAGTATCTAAATCGTTTATGTAGATTATGAACAAGAGTGGGCCTAGTACTGATCCCTGGGGAACCCCACTGGTTACACGGCCCCACTCAGATTTAACACCATCTACGCTGACCCTCTGCGTTCTATCGGTGAGCCATGATTTTATCCAATTTGAAACTTTCCCCTCGGTACCATGAGCCTTAATTTTTCTCAGAAGCCTCTGATGTGGTACTCTGTCAAATGCTTTGCTAAAGTCTAAGTATATGTGAAAGGTGTACTGTCAATGTTCTCTTCTCTTTATAACTGCTAAAAGGTTACTGAATATCGAAAACTACACGCTAAGGCCATCAGAAACAAGAGCGGGATTAATCAGCCAATTAGAGGATAGCGAGACATAACTAGAAGGTTGTTGTTTTGGTACTTGAAGATGACGTCACGAGTGGGCGGAGCATTGATGAGGTCACGATTCAGTCAATTTAGTTTGTTTGTGTTCTTCTCATCACACAGGGGCCAATTAAAACTCCACTCTTCATACTCTCTACCTCATGCTCTTTTCCTATTGGCTGAATGTTCGCGCGTTGTGTTCCTATTGGCTGAATGTTCGCGCGTTGTGTTCCTATTGGCTGAATGTTCGCGCGTTGTGTTCCTATTGGCTAAATGATCCTCTCAGTGCATTACTACACCGACAGATGGCGCAGGTAGATGATCTTTCCACACGTAAATAAATGAATAAATTACTGGTATTTTATGTAAACAAAACATATATATATATAATTTATGTAAACTGTAGGTCTACTTAACATAATTACTATAATGATAATAAGCCTAATTTATATAATATCATACTAAAATAATGATACAAATATGTTCTTAGAAAATCATACTTTACTCTATATTGTCCTAATTACTGTAGTCTGGATATAATATAATGTGTTTTTAATAATGAGGGTAATTAAGGTATTTTACTAATTTATTGCTAAGGTTCTAATGGATTGAAGTAATTAGTGGATACGGTGATTGGGTAGTGTTTAATTATCGTCATATTTGTCTTAATTAAATAATTTTTTTTAGTAATTTAATAATGTGAACTGATAATTATTGTTTATTAATTATATATCTCAGGTGTTGGGGGAGGGAGAGGATATTTTTTTTTCTCGTAAATTCCAATTATTATTATTTTTTTTTTTGTGTTTGTAAATTGTAAAGTCCAGGCTATTTTGTGATTATATACCTTTAGTTTTTCAAAGGCGTGAACGAGTTTTATAGTTCTGTCTGTCTGTCTGTCTGTCTGTGTCTGTCTGTCTACAGTAACAACAGCATCATTAAGATCTCCTGCAGCAGAAACAGACATTCACCTAACAGCAGCTATTGGCATCCAGTTCAGCAAGAGAGCACAGCAGGAACAGCATCATCATCCTGCAGTAGCACAGGAGGTTCAAGGGGTAGGGGGTGAGGAAGGTGGGGGAGGGCAGGGGGTGAGGAAGGTGGGGGGTGGGGGAAGAGAGGAGAGTGGGTGGGGTGTGAGGAAGGAGGGGACGGATTGGGTGGGGTGTGAGGAAGGAGGGGAGGGGAGGGGAGGGGAGGGGGTCGTGTCACCGGCGACCTCGACAAGGGGACTCTCGGGTTGCCGCCAGATGGGTGCTCGACCACAAGTCGTGCCGGCAGCCACCACCAGCTTCCTCCTCACCCACAATGAAACACTTGTGCCACCCTTCACGAGAACCCATCCTAACGTAACAACACTCCAAGAACTTCCTCCTGCAAATCAACAAATTTCCTCCAAACCTGCAGATTAATTTTGGTTTTTAGAGGAGAAAAATAAGGATAGAACTCGTCTTAAAAAATTATACGCGTGTTTTTAGAAAAGTTTTAAGCGTCTTAGTGTGAGGCAACAGCCGTGGTGGTCCCCGCGGGGTACCTGAGAGGGCCGGACCAGTAGCTGAAAGTAATTATTGCAAATCCTTAGGGCGGTCACGGAGGGTCGAGTTGGTGGTGGTGGCGCTGAAGGTGAGACTGCCATTCAGGTGTGTGTGGGGGAGGGGTGAGGAAGGAGGGAGATCCTGGGGGGGAGGGAGGTGTAAGATGAGGAACAGGTGGGGGGGATGAGGAGGATGGGAAGAGAAGAAGGAGGAGATAGTCATTCATGTTAAGAGAACGAGTGATCTGAGTAGAGATGCAATGAAAGAATGATGGGGGCAATGAACAGGAAGCAGAGGACTATAATAATTATATATTAGTAACATAAAAGAAGATCGAACAGTGAATGATGACTGAAAGAACGAAGAAGAGAAAAGAAACATTTTATGAGCATGTAAAGATAAATTTAACATGAATTTAATGACCAGATGATGCCGTAAGGGGACTGATGGAAGAGGATAATGTTATGTGAACGAGCAATGTCTAGAATGATCAGAACGACGACGACAGAGGTCAAGAGAGGGATGAAGGTGTCTCAGAGGCTACGTGCACAGTGGGTGTTGGTGTGCAGAGTGTCACAACAACACCCACTGGGAGGAGTGCTCATTCACACAGGCGACGATCAACCGGAGGGAATAATGATGAGTTCAGGTCTTACTCGGGTGTTGACGGGATGACCGGGTGCTTCTTTAGGTGCTGACGGGATGACCGGGTGCTTCTTTAGGTGCTGACGGGATGACCGGGTGCTTCTTTAGGTGTTGACGGGATGAAAGGTGTTGACGGGATGACCGGGTGCTTTAGGTGTGACAGGATGACTTTTTAGGTGTTGACGGATGACCGGGTGCTTTTTAGGTGTTGACGGATGTGAGGTTGACAGGATGACCGGGTGCTTCTTTGGTGCTGACGGGATGACCGGGGCTTCTTTAGGCGTTGACAGGATGTCCGGGGCTTCTTTAGGTGTTGACGGGATGACCGGGTGCTTCTTTAGGTGTTGACGGATGGGTGCTTCTTTAGGTGTTGACAGGATGTCTTTAGGTGCTGACGGATGACCGGGGCTTTTAGGCGTTGACAGGATGTCCGGGGGCTTTAGGTGTTGACGGATGACTGAGGGCTTCTTTAGGTGCTGACGATGATTGAGGGCTTTTTAGGTGCTGACGAATGACTGAGGGCTTTTTGTGCTCACGAATGATTGAGGGCTTCTTTCGGTGCTCACGAATGACTGAATGACTGAGGGCTTCTTTAGGTGCTCACGAATGACTGAGGGCTTCTTTCGGTGCTCACGAATGACTGAGGGCTTCTTTAGGTGCTCAATGACTGAGGGCTTCTTTTGGTGCTGATGACTGGGGGCTTTTAGATGCTCACGAATGACTGAGGGCTTCTTTAGGTGCTCACGAATGACTGAGGGCTTTTTAGGTGCTGACGAATGACTGAGGGCTTCTTTAGGTGTTGACTCAATGACTGAGGGCTTCTTTAGGTGCTCACGAATGACTGAGGGGGTGCTTGACTGGGGCTTTATAGGTGCTGACGAATGACTGAGGGCTTCTATAGGTGCTGACGAATGACTGAGGGCTTCTATAGGTGCTGACGAATGACTGAGGGCTTCTTTAGGTGCTGACGAATGACTGAGGGCTTTTTTAGGTGCTGACGGATGGACGAATCACAGACTAACGAGGTAAAAGACGACACAAAGAACGACTAGATGACCTCGATTGGACACGAAAGACAGCAAAAATGACGACCTCTTGAAGATATCAATCACATAGGTACTCTGGAGAAGCTCAACTACCAAATAACCTCTACAGGACGACTATTATGCAGACTACCCTTTCCACCACCACCACCAGAGAACGACAACCAAGAACGACTAAAAAAAAAGATCTGACTCGTGTGTAATACAGGGCATAAGAAGATACCACAAAACGACTAAAATAATTCCAAGACCCTCCACCTGAAAATCACATTGCTAGACGATCACCTTTGCAACACCAAGATTTTTTACTCCCTCTTGAGAATGACAACAAGAAGACAACAAAATTATCACCATCAAAGGAGGCTGGGAAGATGACCCCCCCCCCCACAACACTACCCACACGACGATGGACGCGCCACGACCTCGGAGAGAAGGAGGACCACGGTGTCAGACGATCCCCCACCCATCTTGCGACAACAGGCCTCGTAATATGCAAGTGGGTGGAGGCACGTATAGGTTGTGTGACGGGTTGATAATACACACCCAGCAACTCTCGCATCCTCTACGACTCATGTTGATGATATTGGTGATGGTGATCCAGGAAGTGGTGACTCCTTCGTCTTCTCTTTTTGTTGTGTTCTTCTTTTGTTTTCCTCCTCCTCCTCCTCCACTACCTTCTCCTCCTCCTCCTCCTCTTGCTGGTGCTGCCCTCTTCCTGCCCCCGTCCCAACATCCCACATCCCTCGCACTATCCTGCTGTCTCTCCCTCTCCCTCTCTCTCTCTCTCTCTCTCTCTCTCTCTCTCTCTCTCTCTCTCTCTCTCTCTCTCTCTCATCTTTCTCTCTCTCTCTCTCTGTCTCTCTCTCTCTCTCTCTCTCTCTCTCTCTCTCTCTCTCTCTCTCTCTCTCTCTCTCTCTCATCTCAAACTAATACAGAACCAATTGACCGTCTTAGTCCAATAACCAGTTAAATGTCATAATTCCGATGCAATAACTACCCTGAAAAATAATAACGGTATAACTACAAAAACCCGACAAGAATTAATTACTAATATTGGACGACGTTCTTTTATTTGACGTAACAGCAGAGTAACCGCTCTACAGTGTCAACAAACCCAACTAATAGCCCCAGAGTCGTTCCTTGACCACAGTACAGTTAAAACATCAACTCTTGTGTTTATCTTGTGTCCATTGGTTAATCTTTCCCTTCCTTCCTTCCTTTCTCCCTCCTCCTCCTCCTTTTCCTTATCCTCCTGCTCCTCCTCCTCCTGCTCCTCCTCCTCCTCCTCCTCCTCCTCCTCCTCTTCTTCCCATGGCACTTAGGTATTTTTTCCCGTATTTTTTGCAGATGAAAGAAAAAGACTTTCAGTAGCGGTACTGGTATGTTGAGCATCTGCAGTTGGAGATCTCTGGAGCGCTGGTTGGACTATATCGTGTGTTGTCGGGTCGATAGGTTAGGTTAGGTTAGGTTAGGTTAGGTTTTGTGTGCGTGTGTGTGGACGTTCGGTTATGGTGTGTACAAGAGGTTTTACTTTATTTTATGTGTCCATCCAGGGACCAGGGGACTAGAGGGTTTATTAAAGGGGTTTTATCAGTAGGCTTCACCAAGAGGCTTCATCAGAGGCTTCGTAAGGAAAGCTTCTGGAGCTTCATACAAGAGCTTCACCAAGAGGCTTCATCAATAAGCTTCACATCTGCCAACTCCCGGAACACATTAGGCAGATTGTGTCCTTCTGAACCTCGATAAATATTGAAGATTCGGTCAGTTCCCAGCGAGTAAAACCTTGAATAAATCACATATTCCAATACCCCGAAGCCTCGTAGCTGTCATCGAACTGGAAAAATGGACAAACAGTCATTCAAACACCCACGTACACACAAAACACCTACGGACAGTCATTACCAGTGTGTCGATGGGTTAAATAAATCACTCGACTCGTCATGTTTATGCATTTCAAAACAACTCTGATCCTTGAATCCAGAAACGAGTTTTACGGTGACTGTCTAACTCTATAACGTCTCCCAGAAAAATTTCCCTGCCTCCCTCCTTGCTTCTCTCCCTGCTTCCTGCCTCCTTTCCTCCCTGCCTGCCTCCTTCCCTGCCTCCTTTCCTCCCTCCTTCCCTGCTCCCTGTCTCCTTTCCTCCCTCCTTCCCTACTCCCTGCCTCCTTTCCTCCTTGCCTTCTTTCCTCCCTGCCTGCCTCCTTCCCTGCATCCTTTCCTCCCCTCCCCCTGCTCCCAGCCTCCTTCCTCCTGCCTGCCTCCTTCCCTGCATCCTTTCCTCCATGCTTGCCTCCTTCCCTGCTCCTTTCCTCCCTCCTTCCCTGCTCCTGCCTCCTTTCCTCCCTCCTTCCCCCCCCCTCCTTTCCTCCCTGCCTCCTTTCCTTCCCCTGCCTCCTTCCCTGCATCCTTTCCTCCCTCCTTCCCTGCTCCCAGCCTCCTTTCCTCCCTGCCTGCCTCCTTCCCTGCATCCTTTCCTCCATGTTGCCTCCTTCCTGCCTCCTTTCCTCCCCTCCCTGCCCCTGCTCCTTTCCTCCCTCCTTCCCTACTCCCTGCCTCCTTTCTCCCTCCCTCCTTCCTCCCTGCCTGCCTCCTTCCTGCCTCCTTTCCTCTCTCCTTCCCTGCTCCCAGCTCTTTTCCTCCCTCCCTCCCTGCTCCCAGCCTCTTTTCCTCCCCTCCTCCTGCTCCCTCCCTCCCTTCCTGCTCCCAGCCTCCTTTCCTCCCTCCCTCCCTCTCCCCCCTTCCCTCCCTGCTCCTCCTTCCTTCCCCTCCCTCCCCTCCCTCCCCTCCCCCCTCCCCTCACCATATGTATACTCATGAGATATTCACAAAAATAAAAATCTTGGAATATTTTTTCCCATGGACAGAAAAATCCTCACCCCCATTAATTGGTGTAGGAGAGTTTGCAGGTATGGTCAGTGGCTTAGAAGACCAGAAACAAAAAGAACATCACCTATCACGTAATACCTATCCACGTAATCTCACCTATCCACGTAATCATCACCTATCACGTAATCACCACCTATCCACGTAATCGTCACCCTATCACGTAATCACCACCTATCCACATATCATCACCTATCCACGTAATCCACTATCCCGTAATCACCACCTATCACGTAATCACCACCTATCACGTATCTTCCACGTAATCACCACCTATCCATAATCATCACCTATCACGTAATCACCACCTATCACGTAATCACCACCTATCCACGTAATCACCATATCACGTAATCACCACCTATCACATGTTACCACCTATCATAATCATCACCTATCCACGTAATCACCACCTATCACGTAATCACCTATCCACGTAATCACCACCTATATAATCACCACCTATCCCGTAATCACCACCTATCCATGTCACCACCTATCCACGTAATCACCACCTATACGTAATCACCACCCTATCCACGTAATCACCACCTATCCACGTAATCACCACCTATCCACGTAATCACCACCTATCCACGTAATCACCACCTATCCACGTAATCACCACCTATCCACGTAATCACCACCTATCCACGTAATCACCACCTATCCACGTAATCACCACCTATCCACGTAATCTTCCATAAACGGATGAAAACTCTACTAAATATCTCCTGAAGGTGATGAACGGCCTCAGAATATACAGACCGTAATGGCGTATGATGTGGCTCGCTGCCTTTCGTTACGTCATTGAGAACAAAAAATGAACCTTTATGACGATTCTAAACGGGATTATTTGTGTTTTTCTCTAGACGTGATCTTATACCATAAAGGGAATCAAACCTTAGAGTTCATGGTATAGCTCCTGAAGGTGGAGAACCCCCATCCATCCATTATTATAGCCTGACGGACGATGACGGTGGGTCGCTGTGCTTCACTGGGCTGGGAGAAGGAACTGAAGCTCGCTAACATCGTCTCCTCTTTGATAGCATTTCCAGGCGGGATTTTCAACGTGTGAGTGAACCTGTAGATTCTTCAAGGAGTGGAGGAGGCGTGAGCTGTTTTTGTTCATCCTGCTGTTACCTCCTGTCACACGCTCTTCCTCCTCCTCCTCCTCTATCTCCTCCTTCTCTTCCTCTTACTCCTCCTCCTCTTCCTCTTCCCTCTCCTCTTCCTCTCCTCCTCTTTTCTGTCTTGGCTTGCTCGTCTTCCTCTGTCTTTTATACGGTCTCTCTCTCTCTCTCTCTCTCTCTCTCTAATTCTCTGTGTGTTATTCTGTTATTCTTCCTCTCTTTCTTTCATTCATTCTCGATCTCCTCAGTATTTATTTTCTTAACACACACACACACACATTAGTACAGAGGTAGGGGAGGTGGGGGAGGAAGGGGAGTAGACTGGTGGGGATATGGAGGTGGGGAGGGAGAGTGACAGGTTCATTCATCTGCAGTGCTACTCTGGTGGTGGAAGGGATGAGAGGGATGGGGGATGAGGGGAGATGGTGGAGAGGGAGGATGAGAGGGATGGTTGAGGGAAGGAGAGGGTTGAAGGTACTCTGCAGAAGATAATTATAAATATAAACTCTGTGTGTGTGTGTGTGACGTAAATTTCTCTGAACTATCTTAACTATATACTCTCAACACAAAACTCCCCCCCTCCCCTCTCCCCTCCCTCCCCTCTCCCCCTCCCTCCCCCATCCCCCTCCCCCCCACCCCCCCTCCCCCCACCCCTCATCCCTCACCCCCCTTTAGCTCGTAACTTATCGCCGCAAGAATGTTCCTTTCATTCACGGGAGTTTAACAGACCTCTTTATCTTAACATATTTATACCCCTAGTAACTTATTTTTCCTCCCATTAAACATTCACATAATAACTTAAATCGTGATACAATACGTCGAAAAACATTAAAAAATATATAAAAAATTACCTCTTAAAATTACGTATAAAAACACCACGAAATAAAAATAATGAAAAATAAGTCAAATTAGAATACTTTTTTTTTAAGTAAATGTCAAAATATATGTATCAGGTTATTCAGCACATGTATATAAAACAGGGTTGTGTTAAGGTTGTAGGTTGTTAGGTTGTAGAGAGGTGGTGACGAGGTGGTGGTGGGGAGGGAGAGAGTGAGGGGAAGGGGGAGAGAGAGATGCAACACACTAATACACTGATGTGGTAAATGATACAGAGTTTACTGTTACTTGTACTGTCCAGACCTGTTCTTATGGTGTGTGTGTGTGTGTGTGTGTGTGTGTGTGTGTGTGTGTGTGTGTGTGTGTGTGTGTGTGTGTGTGTGTGAAGTAAAAATAAAAACAAAATGGGAAAAAGTTGAAAAAAGATATCAATTAAAGAAGACAGACAGACAGACAGACAGACAGTTGCCTGGTAATTGCTAGTTCATAATTCACTCCAGTAATGTTGGTATCACAAGGTGGAGAATGTGGGTAGGTACATATTGTACCCATCCATAATCACCTCCACCCTCACCATAACCCCCTCCACCCCTCACCATAACACCCTCCACCCCTCACTATAACCCCTCCACCCTCCTCACCCCTCCCCCTCACCATAACCCCTCCCCCCTCACCATAACCCCTCCACCCCTCACCATAACACCTCCACCCCTCACCACCCCTCCACCCCTCACTATAACCCCTCACCTCACGATAACCCCCTCCCCCTCACACCCTACCCCTCCCCTCACCCTACCCCTCCCCCTCACACCAACACCCCCACCCCCTCACTATAACCCCTCCACCCCTCACTCCCCCTCCACCCCTCACCACTAACCCCTCCCCTCACTACCCCTCCGCCCTCACCCCTCCCCTCCCCCTCCTTCCCACCCCTCACTATAACCCCCCTCCACCTCACCCCACCAACCCCTCCCCCTCACCATAAACCCCTCCCTCTCCTGTGACCCTCGCCCTCACCATAACCCCTCCACCTTCACCACTAACACCCCTCCCCCTCACCATAAACCCCTCCACCCCTCTTCAACCCCTCCACCCCTCTTCACCAACACCCCTCCACCCCTCACTATAACCCCTCCCACCCTCACCATAACCCCCTCCACCCTCACCACCAACCCCTCCACCCCTCACTATAACCCCCTCCCCCCTCCCATACACCTCCCTCCCCATAACCCCCTCCACCTCATCCTTCCCCTCCACCCCTCACCATAACCCCCTCCACCCTCACCATACCCCTCCACCCCTCACCTACCCCTCCCCCTCCCTACCCCTCCCCTCCCACCCTACCCCTCCACCCCTCACCCCTAACCCCCCTCCACCCCCTCACCATAACACCCCTCCCCATCACCATAACCCCTCCACCCCTCATCATACCCCTCCACCCCTCACTATAACCCCTCCACCCCTCACCACCCCTCCACCCCTCACTACCCCTCCGCCCCTCACCATAACACCCCTCCCCCCTCACCATAACACCCCTCCCTCTCTCCTAACCCCTCCACCCCTCACCATAACCCCTCCACCCCTCACCATTACCCCTCCCTCTCACCTAACCCCCTCCACCCCTCACCATAACATCCTCCCCCTCACCAACACCTCCCCTCACCTATAACCCCTCCCCTCCTATAACCCCTCCCCTCCCCTACCCCTCACCCCTCACCATAACCCCCTCCACCCCTCACCTACACCCCTGCCCCTCACCATAACACCCTCCCCCTCACTATAACCCCTCCCCTCTACCCCTCCACCCCTCACCATAACCCCTCCCACCCCTCACCATAACCCCTGCCCCTCACCATAACACCCCTCCCTCTCCCTACCCCTCCGCCCCTCACACAAACCCCTCTCATGAAGTTGCAACAAATTCCTACATCAACTTAACGTGTTCACATTTCGTTGAGTAACTCCAAGTGGACATTATAAACATTATGTGTCGAGACATAAGAGCATCACATCTCCATAAACACATCACACTTGAACGCTCGGTCGTGTTTACATCCTTAAATATATTACCAAAACCTCTATATTTTAAATCCGCTTCTGCATCGCCCCTGAAAAATAAATATAAACTTTTTTCGTATTAGTGTCAGAAGCCATGTTGATACGATTAGGTAGATTTTCATAGGTTTAAATACCTTATACAGTATTATCTTGGTACTACATGAAGGGGATACGATCTCACTTCTGTGGACTCTAGGGAGGTTTAAGTCATACTAATGTGTTACTTATATTGGGGAAAAGAATGTGATATATACACGGTATATGTATTGTATATAGAAGGAATATACTTAGAATAATATATATATATATATATATATATATATATATATATATATATATATATATATATATATATATATATATATATATAAATATAAATATAAATATAAATATAAATTTTTCTATGCTATATCTTGAGGCAATGGAAAAGAAGATTTGTAATAATAATAATAATAATAATAATAATAATAATAATAATAATATTAATAATATACCACTACAAACAAACAACTACTACGACTACAACTACTTTTTTTTTTTTCGTGGCCTCAGCCTCCCCAATAGCACACCTTCGCACCATTTATTTACCTAAATATTAAATATCCTAATACATAATAAGCTATCCTATCTGTGTTAAATTGAGCCGCAGATCTATGCGGCATTCAGTGACTGTAGCCTCATAGTCAATATCTGCAGCAGTTGTCGGGTAGGGGCAGAAGCTCTCTGTTCCCTGAAGGAGCAGCAAAGCCGACCGAAGGAGAGAGAAGGACAGTCGACATCTCATCCAGGCTGTAACATAACTTCTGGGCTGCTGCTTCTGTTCAGAGATCAACTCCGCGAGTCTGGCGTAGAAACATCTTGCACTTGGGCCCATCCCACAGAGGTTGTGAACACTAGAGGTGAAGCTGCCTTGATCAATGTTCTGAATTCTCTCCCCATACGCCTTCTCTTGTCGTTCTCGTTCCTCCTATGTGCAGCATCGAGAGCTAGGTTACGGTGACAAGCGGCCATGGGATCAAAAATCCTGATGTCGAAGAAAGCTCGCTGTCCCCGCGTCCAGAATCCTCGAGCACTGACGTCCACACGGGCTTCGTTAGATGTGTTTGAAGTCCTGTGTTGGAAGATCTCACCATCCAGTGGAAGGAGGGTCGGTTCTACCATGACGTCCCGGCAGATTTCCTTCAACATATTTGCTGTGAGATCCCTTACCTCGTCATGCCTCATGCATATGAAGCCCCCCTTCTTGCAGACCATGGCGTGATCGCCCAATAGCCACACCTTCGCCACCATTTTATTACCTTAAATTCAAATATCCTAATACATAAGTAGCTATCCTATCTGTGTTGAGTTAGGTACTACCACTACTAGTACTGCTACTACTACAACAACAATAACTACTACGACCACCTATAATAATATATAATACACACACACACACACACACACACACACACACACACATACTCCCAACACACACACACACACACACACATCTCCCAACACACACACACACACACACACATCTCCTCAACACACACACACACACACTCTAACACACACACACACACACACACACCTTCAGACCACCACCCCAAAAAAGTTACACCAATGGTTTTAACAAATTAACTCAGCCAAAATTAGTGTCGCTGCTACGGCTTTTATAACGGGGTCGTTGTTATACTAGGCACGTTCATGTACTCCTTAATACGAGTGGATATATCTGTGTACGGACGTCTGGGTAGAGCTGTACGGTCATTACTGTGGCTGAATCTTTGATGTGTGTGTGTGTGTGTGTGTGTGTGTGTGTGTGTTGAGTATGTGTGAAGGTAGTGTGTGTGTGTGTGTGTGTGTGTGTGTGTGTGTGTGTGTTGGGAGTATGTGTGAAGGTAGTTGTGTGTGTGTGTGTGTGTGTGTGTAATAATAAATAATAATAATAATAATAGAAACGTTTTATTAATAGAGTTGCAGCCGGTGTGTGTTTATATATCAACTATTGTATTGGTATGTATATATATATATATATATATATATATATATATATATATATATATATATATATATATATATATATATATATACAAGTAAATCACTGTAGGTGCGGTGATCTAGGTATATCTATATATCTATATATATATATATATATATATATATATATATATATATATATATATATATATATATATATATATATACAACATGTATTTAACACCACGTCAAGAAGCATTTTAAACGGTCGAAATTGATGGGGTGATGAATCTTACTTTAAGTGAACACACACACACACACACACACACACACACACACACATAAACTAGACTTAAGTGTATCAACAAACCACTACGACAATCTACAAACTACAGTATACTAAGCTTATGTAGAGTATATTGGTCACTACATCAAGAGGAGTTATAGAGTTGCTGGGGGTTGACGGGGTGATGAGTCTTGGTTTATGTGGGTGAGTGTGACGGTGGGAGTGTGTTAGGCAGGACGAAGGCTGACGACTGTCAAGTGTGTGTGTCCAGGTGTGTCGTGACCTTTGGTGAGGTGAGGTTAGAGTGGTGGGTGGAGTTGGTGGGTTAAGTGGGTTAGAGGTGGGTTAGGTGGGTTAGGGTGGAGTGGTAAGGTGGAGTTAGAGATTTTGGGTGGGTTAGAGTGAGTTAGGTGAGTTAGAGGACGTTTGGGTGGTTTGGGTTGGTTAGAGTGGGTTAAGGTGGGTTGGGAATGAGTTAGTGGGTTGGGTGTTAGAGTGGGTTTGGGTTGGGTTAGAGTGGGTTAGAGTGGGTTAGGGTGGGTTTGGGTGGTTAGGTTCGGTTAGGTTAAGCCAAAACATCACACACACACACACACACACACACACACACACACACACACCTGTACACTTGTTATCCTTCTGTGAGACAACCTAAACTAACAACACCGGAGTCCACTTGGTGCCTCTAATTAGTCAACCACCATCACCCCTCCTCCCCCTGTCCCACACCCCTCCTTTATCCTTCCTACCCCTTCCCCACACCCCTCTCCCCTACACCCCTCTATCCCCTCCTACACCCCCATCAATTATCCCACAAGTTCCACTCACCAACATATAAATATACCTGTCCACTTACACGCCTAAGTGCCTGCTTAACCACTGGCCAAGTTGACGTGGTTACTGGCTTATCTCTGCTTGGTGATGGACGTGCTGCCTCCCTGCTTGCTGCTCCTGCTGTCTAGACCCAACACCTGAGACAAATGGGGAGGGTTTTTTTTATTGGGGGAAGACGTGTGTGTGTGTGTGTTGTGTGTGAGAGAGAGAGAGAGGAGGGATGAGAGAAAAAGAGAGACAGAGAGTGAATGGGAGGTGGGATGAGAAAGGTAAGTAGTGTATAACATATAACATAACATAACATAACATAACGTATCAGATAAGAGAAAGATATATTTTAAGTATAATCATAAAATAGAAAATTAACCTTTATATTTTGTATTCATCTATGTTGTATTTGGCGTTATCTGAAGTGCCCGTCTCTTACCGCGCCGTCTTGTTTGTCATGTAGAGAGACTCAGGTTTACGTCTGCGTGTCGACAATATGGAGAATCAACTTAATCATATTTCTTTCGTCATATAAAAAAAATTGGAAATATATCACTCGTTAATTAAAAAAAAAAGTCGTTAAATATTGAAAACCAAAACACCTGCAGAGAGTACTACAAGTCCTCAAATTCCAGGAAAAATCGTATATTCTCGTGAAAATTCGTAACTTTTTTACTTCCGCCGGGAGCCCTAAATGTCGTTCCTTGTGCCCCTCTTGCCTGGATCTGGCAGACAAAACACGGCAGAAGAGCGTCGAGAGAAGATGACCTCCAGGAGATTCCGATTCCACACACCAACACCATAACATCCTATAAGAGGGACGGAACGAGGGAAGAAGGGATCGAGATTGCAAGGGATCGAGATTGCATTTGTTTTTCATTAAGAGATTCTGTCGTTTATTGTGTCTTATGATTCTACTCTATTGACGTCAGAAAAATATTACGAGAATTTTATTATTTCTAAAGTAATAAAGAGATAGAGAGACTTAAAAGTGCTTATACCTGTGAGTTAATTAATGCGATATGAACAACAAATACTTCAAGTTAACATCAGTGGATTAATTAGCACAACTAGCAAGACAGGACCCTTACAAAAAACAAGTGACAGTTACCTCACCTAACAAACGCAGTACTTTAGTGAATTATTGAACACATTGAGTAAACATTTACATTTTTGATAAGTTAACGTCAACCAGTGAACTATTAACGCCAGAAATATTACCACGAAATACAAGACCTAAACTTTTATACCTATCAGTAATATTCTTCTTTAGTGTTTTTGTTTTGTAGTATAATTATCTTTTATCAATCAACAAACACAAATAACAAGAGACAAAAAATAGTGGAGGTACAAAAAAAAGAGAGCTAATTAGACGAGTAATTGAGATAAATAGACAGATATATATATAACACCACCACCACCACCACCACCACCACCACCACCACCAGCCCAACACCACCACTGCTGCCACCACCACCACCACCGCCACCACCACCACCACCGCCGCCGAGAGAGAGAATGGGATGACAGAGAGTGGAGAGAGACAGAGAGTGAGTGTATCTGACTGTGAGTGTATCTGACTGTGAGTGTATCTGACTGTGAGTGTAGCTGACTGAAAAAGAGCGTATAACCGTATTTAACTGTATTTAAGATCAGTTCATGAAGAGAATGTGACTGTGACAGTATGTTAACTGACCCTGACTGTTGGGGAGGGGTGGTGACCTGTCTACCACGAGGAACTGGTTAGACGGGCGATGACCTGTCTACCACGAGGACCTGGTTAGGGGGGTGACCTGTCTACCACGAGGACCTGTTAGATGGGGTGACCTGTCTACCATGGAGGACCTTGTTAGACGGGGGTGACCTGTCTACCACGAGGACCTGGTTAGATGGGGTGACCTGTCTACCATGGAGGACCTTGTTAGACGGGGTGACCTGTCTACCACGAGGACCTGGTTAGACGGGGTGACCTGTCTACCACGACCTGTTAGACGGGGTGACCTGTCTACCACGAGGACTGGTTAGACGGGGTGACCTGTCTACCACGAGACCTGGTGACGGGGTGACTTGTCTACCACGAGGACCGTCGGGTGACCTGTACCACGAGACCTGGTTAGACGGGGGTGACCTGTCACCACGAGACCTGGTTAGACGGGGTGACCTGTCTACCACGAGGACCTGGTTAGATGGGGTGACCTGTCTACCATGGAGAGGACCTTGTTAGACGGGGGTGACCTGTCTACCACGAGGACCTGGTTAGACTGGGGTGACCTGTCTACCACGAGGACCTGGTTAGATCGGGGTGACCTGTCCACCACGAGGACCTGGTTAGACGGGGGTGACCTGTCTACCACGAGACCTGGTTAGACGGGGGTGACCTGTCCACGAGACCTGGTTAGACGGGGGTGACCTGTCTACCACGAGGACCTGGTTAGACGGGGGTGACCTGTCTACCACGAGGACCTGGTTAGACGGGGTGACCTGTCTACCACGAGGACCTGGTTAGACGGGGCTGACCTTCTACCACCAGGACCTGGTTAGACGGGGTGACCTGTCTACCACGAGGACCTGGTTAGACGGGGTATGTCACCAAGAGGACCTGGTTAGACGGGTGGTGACCTGTCTACCATGGAGGACCTGGTGAGACGGGGTGACCTGTCTACCACGAGGACCTGGTTAGACGGGGCTGACCTGTCTACCACCAGGACTTGGTTAGACGGGGTGACCTGTCTACCAAGAGGACCTGGTTAGACGGGGGTGACCTGTCACCACGAGGACCTGGTTAGATCGGGGTGACCTGTCTACCACGAGGACCTGGTTAGACGGGGTGACCTGTCACCACGAGGACCTGGTTAGACGGGGTGACATGTCTACCACGAGGACCTGTTAGACGGGGGTGACCTGTCTACCACGAGGACCTGGTTAGATGGGGGTGGCTTGTCTACCACGAGGACCTTGTTAGACGGGTGTGACCTGTCTACCACGAGGACCTGGTTAGACGGGGGTGACCTGTCTACCACGAGGACCTGGTTAGACGGGGTGACCTGTCTACCACCAGGACCTGGTTAGACTGGTGTGACCTGTCTACCACGAGGACCTGGTTAGACGGGGTGACCTGTTCACCACGAGGACCTGGTTAGACGGGGGTGACCTGTCTACCACGAGGACCTGGTTAGATGGGGGTGACCTGTCTACCACGAGGACCTGGTTAGACGGGGTGACCTGTCTACCACGAGGACCTGGTTAGACGGGGGTGACCTGTCTACCACGAGGACCTGGTTAGAGGGGTGACCTGTCTACCACGAGGACCTGGTTAGACGGGGGTGACCTGTCTACCACGAGGACCTTGTTAGATGGGGATGACCTGTCTACCAAGAGGACCTGGTTAGACGGGGATGACCTGTCTACCACGAGGACCTTGTTAGACGGGGGTGACCTGTCTACCACGAGGACCTTGTTAGGATGGGGGTGACCTGTCTACCATGGAGGACCTGGTTAGACGGGGGTGACCTGTGTACCACGAGGACCTGGTTAGACGGGGATGACCTGTCTACCACGAGACCTTGTTAGACGGGGTGACCTGTCTACCACTAGAACCTGGTTAGACGGGGGTGACCTGTCTACCAAGAGGACCTGGTTAGACGGGGTGACCTGTCTACCACGAGGACCTGGTTAGACGGGGTGACCTGTCTACCACGAGGACCTGGTGAACGGGGTGACCTGTCGAGTTATCACTTCCTAAAACATTCAAGCTTTGGGGAAATAAAAAGAAGGTTTGTACATCCTGTTTCTTA
>NW_024722846.1:37500-100000 GCF_018991925.1 Homarus americanus | reverse complement strand
ATACTATGAGTATCCTGTTGGTGGTCGCCGTCTCCCACTCTTCCTTGGGATTTAAGACCCAGGTTTTGTGGCACAACTCTCCTGCCCCCTCTCTGCCACCCCCCGTCCCCTCCTTTCTTCCTGGGCTAGACAACCAGTAGTGACTTAATATATGGAATTTATTGAGAGTAAATTTATCCTGTTAGGTAAATTGCCACCTCTTCCGCTTCTACCTGTAATTTTGTGATTATTTATAAGTATCGTTTTGTTTTTGTTGTTTTTTTTTGTTTTTTTTGTTTTTTTTTGTTTATGTTTTTGTTTATGATTTAAGTCTGTCGTTAATATATTTCTTGGTATAGACACATAATCATCCTAAACTCATACATATACAGGTATACATAACTAGTTCACTTATGTATATCTCTCAGGTTAATTATCCAGGTATAGGTAATATGTGATGTGGTAGTCAGTATTATCTGGTACAAGTATTGGTGATGGTTAGGAGTACCTACCTACCTACCTACCTACCTACCTACCTACCTACCTACCTACCTACCTAGTACCGTGAGTCATGTTGCTAATACCAGACGGGAAGTTCAGTATTAGTCACAGGTGTTCAGTTCAATCAGGACTCGTTTCAGCGGGCGTGTTCAGCGAGTTTCAGTAATGTTGTTCAGCAGGTGTTGGTGAACGGTGTGAGAGTGTTACCGTGGGATGAGAGGAATTTGACTTTACTTAAATACTAAAGAATTACATGGTTTTTTTATCTAATTCTGAAGAAAAAAAAAGTAGAATTTGTTTTGCTTATTGTCAAAAAAAATTAAAATAAGCTTTATTATATTCTAAAAAAAATGCTTTATTTATGATAGAGGCATTTACTCATCAGTGTTGGTTAACGTCACTGCAACAGAGAAACGGTAAAATCAACAGAATTCTCAACAACAGCATGGCAACCATCAGGAACAACAGGGAGAGAAAGAAAAAAAACAGTAACAGAATTAACAGTAGAAGTGATTACTGTATCAAGTGAAAGTATTGATGAGGATTTACACAGCGAGATGTGATAACAGTGTTGACCATAAGCTAGACAGGAGGTAGACACTCGACAGCAATAGGCGGAGGTTAGCTTAGGTTAGGTTTGGTTTGGTTAGGTTTGGTTTGGTTTGGTTTGGTTAGGTTAGGTTAGTTTTGGTTTAGTTTTGGTTAGGTTTGGTTTAGTTTTGGTTAGGTTTGGTTTGGTTTGGTTTGGTTTGGTTTGGTTAGGTTTTGGTTAGGTTTGGTTAGGTTTGGTTTGGTTTAGTTTTGGTTTGGTTTGGTTAGGGTTTGGTTTGGTTTGGTTAGGGTTTGGTTAGGTTTTGGTTAGGGTTTGGTTTGGTTTTGGTTAGGGTTTGGTTTGGTTTGGTTAGGTTTGGTTTGGTTAGGTTTGGTTTGGTTAGGTTTTGGTTAGGGTTTGGTTGGGTTAGGTTGAAGGCAGCAAAATCTTTAAATTTAGTTGATCATGGTATCATATTCACGTCACAACAACACTCGTTAGATACAGCAACAAGAGCAACGGGAACTCTTAGTTAATAACAGAGTCAGATATCACCTCCCCCCCCCTCACACCTGAGGGGGGGGGAGGTGATATCTGCTACCGTTAACAGAAGTGATTGGAAGCTTCCTTGTTTACCGTGTCCACCTCCTCCTTATATACCTGTCATACCTGAACAATCAAGCCGCCCTCTGGCTACACACGCGCACACACACACACACACTCAAACTTAACTCCCCCATACACAAACACACACACACACATATACACAACTCCCAACACACAAACGTACACGACCTTCCACAACACCTAATACTAAAAAAAAAAATTAAGAAAAATCCCCACCCTCCTTTCACCCTCCCCCTCATCCCCCCTCCCCACCACTTCCCACCCATGATAATAAAACAACAAGAAAAAGAAGAAATATAAGAATGATAATAGTGAGATTAATATTAATAAATTATGCTCGCCCCAGAATGGACATTAAAACAAGTTCTGTCCATTTTCTGCCCGTCGTCTCAATAGCAAAAAGAGGGAGCAGTTTCCGGCCTGCAGTGTCTTGTTGGGGCCAGGTAGGTTAGGGGCAGGTAAAGGTGATAGTTGATATTATGAACTGCCCCCACGAAGCATAGGTGGGGTGTGGGTGGGATGGTTACGGGGTTTTGTGGGGGTGGGTGTTGGTGGTAGAGGAAAAATCTTCTCTCTCTCTCTCTGTCTCTCATTTAACACCAAGGTCGCTATAGCTTCGTCAACACACTTATCACAACGGTAGAGGAAAAAAAAAAGTTGAAATCGTGACTTGATTTATTTAGAACAAGACTTACGACCCTGAGAAAAAACTCACCACTTGATGAGAGAGTGAGAGACGTTAGTGAGAGGTGTTTGGTGAGAGATGTTTGGTGAGAGATGTTTGGTGAGGGATGTTTGGTGAGAGATGTTTGGTGAGGGATGTTTGGTGAGATGTTTGGTGAGATGTTTGGTGAGGGATGTTTGGTGAGGGATGTTTGGTGAGAGATGTTTGGTGAGAGATGTTTGGTAAGGGATGTTTGGTGAGAGATGTTTGGTGAGGGATGTTTGGTGAGAGATGTTTGGTGAGAGATGTTTGGTGAGAGATGTTTGGTGAGGGATGTTTGGTGAGAGATGTTTGGTGAGAGATGTTTGGTGAGGGATGTTTGTATGGGATGTTTGGTGAGATGTTTGGTGAGGGATGTTTGGTGAGGGATGTTTGGTAAGGGATGTTTGGTGAGAGATGTTTGGTGAGAGATGTTTGTAGAGAGATTAGTTAGGAGACGAGAAGGATATCAGAATATCAGATAATGACTTGGTTTTGGTCGTGTCTCGTGTGTGTGTGTGTGTGTGTGTGTGCTTGCTTGCTAAGAACTGTGGTCACTTTTGTATTAATAAGCTTTATACTTTTTTAGTATGTAAGATAGAGAGAGAGAAGAGAGAGAGAGAGAGAGAGAGAGAGAGAGAGAGAGAGAGAGAGAGAGAGAGAGACCCTTCAAATAATCCGGTTCTCCAGCGGGTCATTCAAGCGTCTTCCTCCATGACAACAAACCAATGCTGCTTCCATGTTTAAACCATTCTCTCTCTCTCTTTAACCTCATTAATAATAAAAGCCAACTTAACATTCTAACTATATCACTCACCAGCCATTCTTAAACATTTACATTTGACGAATATCTTTTATGTAAACATGAATTAATATTTTTCACCCCACCGCCAGAATATTACTGTATACTTGAGATATCGGTCCTAACGTGTTATTCCACATGTAATTATTGACATCATTATCCACGGAAGGTTTCAACTACACAGGACACATAAATTCTATTCATTTTGGTGTTGTTTGGTCAGGTTAGGTCAAGTCAGGTCAGGTTTGGCCATTTCGGGTCAAGTCAGGTCAGGTTTGGCCATTTCAGGTCAAGTGAGGTCAGGATAGGTTAGTTAATTGATGATTTCCCCGTCCACATTGCCTATAATTATGATGATCGAGAGTACTATAACAAATGAAGCACTCGTTCCGTAATATAATTATCGTAATCACATATAGAAATAAGAATTTATCTCACTTACATTGGAATTCTTACAATACATAATCTCTTTGGTTTATTTTGGTCTTATTTAATGGTGTTTGGTTTAATTTACTTTGGTCTAATTTACTGGTATGTGGTTTACGTTTGTTTAATTTACAGGCATGTGGTTTATTTTACTTTGGTTTAATTTACTGGTATCGGGTTTAATTTACTGTGGTTTAATTTACTTGGGTTTAATTTACTGGTATGGGGTTTAATTTGCTGTGGTTTAATTTACTGGTATGGGGTTTAATTTGCTGTTTTTTAATTTACTGGTATTGGGTTTAATATATTTTGGTTTAATATACTGTGGTTAATATACTGTGGTATAATTTACTGGTAATAGGTTAAATTTATTTGGGTTTAATTTACTGTGGCTTAATTTACTGGTATTAGGTTTAATTTATTTTGGTTTAATTTACTGTGGTTAATTTACTGGTATGGGTTTTATTTTACTGTGGTTTAAATTACTGTAGTTTAATTTACCACTCACCACCACTCACCATTACCACTCACCACCACCACTCACCACCACCACTCACCACCACCACTACCACCACCACCACCACCACCACCACCACCACCACCACCACTCACCACCACCACCACCTCCACCACTCACCACCACCACCACTCACCCACCTCACCACCACCACTCACTCATTACCACTCACCACCACCACTCACTCACCTCCTCACCACTCACCACCACCACTCACCATTACTCATCACCACCACACTCACCACCACTCACCATTACCACTCACCACCACCACTCACCACCACCACTCACCACCACTCACCGTTACCGTTTAACATCACATTTATTCCCACGTACAATTATCATGTTCCCTTTAACCTTCCACGATTTACCTTTTTTCTCTACCTGTTTCTTAGCTTACGATCCCTGGATGTAAAATGATCTCATCAGGTTAGGTTAGGTTAGGTTAGGTTAGGTTAGGTCAGGTCAGGTCAGGTCAGGTCAGGTCAGGTCAGGTCAGGTCAGGTTAGGTTAGGTTAGGTCAGGTTAGGTTAGGTCAGGTTAGGTTAGGTTAGGTTAGGTTAGGTTAGGTTAGGTTTTTCCACCCACAGAATGGTATTAGAATATCAATAAAGATTCCTGGGATTTTTTTTTTAATATTTATTGTGAGTTTTGTATTGTATGGTCTGTGAATTTTATGTACAAAAAAAAGTTTATGGGGTAAATATTTAAGATGTAATAATTTTTCTATCGTTCATATAGTAAGATAGATGATAAATTATGAATCTATACTATAAGAAATAATAATAATAATAATAATAACAATAACAATAATAATAACAATAATAATAATAACAATAATAACAATAATAACAATAATAACAATAATAATAACAATAATAATAACAATAATAACAATAATAATAATAATAACAATAATAACAATAATAACAGTAATAACAATAATAATAACAATAATAATAACAATAATAATAACAATAACAGTAATAACAATAATAATAATAATAACAATAATAACAATAATAACAATAATAATAATAACAATAATAACAACAATAATAATAACAATAATAACAGTAATAACAATAATAACAATAATAATAATAACAATAATAATAACAATAATAATAATAAAAACAACAACAACAATAATAATAATAAATTGTTATATAAAATGATTCGGTAATGTTTTGTAATATACGAGTGTCACTAAATCCTGTGAGATAAAATTTGCATAGCAGATTTTCATTAAGATTTGTCATAATGTAAACGTATTTTATAGATCCTCCCCCGCACTCTCCACCCTTCCACCCCTACACTCTCCTTCCACCCCTACACTCTCCTTCCACCCTTACACTCTCCTTCTCCTTCACCCCTACTCTCCTTCCACCCTGCACTTACCTTCTCCTTCCACCCTACACTCTCCCTTCTCCTTCCACCCCTACACTCTCCTTCTCCTTCCACCCCTACACTTTCCTTCACCCCTACTCTCCTTCCCACCCCTAAACTCTCCTTCCACCCCCTACACTCTCCTTCCCCCCTACACTCTCCTTCCACCCCTACACTCTCCTTCCACCCCTACTCCACCCTTCACCCTGCACTCTCCACCCTTCCACCCCTACACTCTCCACCCCTTCCACCCCTACACTCTCCACCCTTCCACCCTACACTCTCCTTCTCCTTCACCCCTACACTCTCCTTCTCCTTCCCACCCCACTCTCTCCTTCTCCTTCCACCCCTACACTCTCACCCACCCCTACACTCTCCTTCCACCCCTACACTCTCCTTCCACCCCTACACTCTCCTTCCACCCTCCCACACTCTCCTTCCCACCCCTACACTCTCCACCCTTCCACCCCCTACACTCTCCTTCCTTCACCCCTACCTCTCCTTCACCCCCACACCCTCCCCAGCACCCCACACCCTCCCCCCACCCTCCACCTCCCCAAACACCCCCCCCCAACACCCCCCAAACACACTCCCCAAACATCCCCCCAAACACACTCCCCAAACATCCCCCAGACACCTCCCCCAAACACCTCCCCCAAACACCTCCCCAAGGATCAGGAGTACACCAAGTTGAAGTCAGGGACGGAAGGGTCTACGTGTCTACAATGTTAAGCACAGGTGTTACAGGTACAAGATCTCAATTAATATTTACCACCTGCTCAAAGGCATTAATTAGAGACAGAACCAGGTGTTGTGCATATGATGATGATGATGATTGGGTGATGATGATAATTGGGTGATGATGATGAGTGGGTGATGAGTGGGTGATGAAGATGTATTTTGGTTGATGTTATTGACGTAGTTGCAAGTTTGGGTTGATGTTATTGATGTGATTGAGAGAAAATGTTGAATATACCGACAGACTTTAAATTCAGAATGAAAAATTATTCACAAATTATATAAAGAAATAAATTACGGAAAATATATAAAAGGAGTTTGTGTTTTGTATTAGATCAATGTCCTTTGTTAAGTGATATGCAAATTTTATTATTGAATTATGCAAATGAGATTATTTCACGTTTATACACAAGAGGGAATTACTATTTTTTTTTTAATACACCGTTATATTAACACGATGTATATAGTTTATATTAAATAATTCCTTGGCTAATGGTATGAATTACAACCCAGGTAATTAAGTTGTGATCGTCCTGTTGTTAGATGTTGTAATAACCCCGTCGTGCGTTCTCAAGTATACTTACAACCCCTCCCCTCCCCTTCCCTTTCCTCCCCTTCCCTTTCCTCCCCTTCCCTTTCCTTCCCTCCCCCCCCCTGCCAGAGCAGTATTGCCACAACAAGGCGATAAGTAACCCGTAATTAAGGTGTGTCGTATCTAGTGACGACACCTGGCTCTAATCACCCCTGGATAGTGATGGTAATTCCCCTCACAGTAATGATCCTAATGAGGGGGTAATTATCCCTCATTGCTAATCTCACTTAGAGTAACATTAATGATTCTTATTCACTGAGGAAGGGAAAAAAATAATTGAATGAGATATGTTGTGTAATGGTGTAATAGTTCCTGCTTGTGTAGTGGTGGTGAGGTGAGGTTTACCTGGGGGGTTAATGTGTTTACCTGGGGATTAACGTGATGTTTACCTGGGGGGGTTTTAACGTGTATATAAAGGGTGTTGGGGTTAACGTGTTTTACCTGAAGTTAACGTGTTTACCTGGGGGGTTAACGTATTTACCTGGGGGTTTTAACGTGTATATAAGGGTGTTGGGTTAACGTGTTTTAACTGGGGGGGGTTAACGTGTTTTACCTGGGGGTTAACGTGTATATATAAGGGTGTTGGGGTTAACGTGTTATTTACCTGGGGGGTTAGCGTGTTTACCTGGGGGGTTAACGTGTTTACATGGGGGTTAACGTGTTTACCTGGGGGTTTTAACGTGTTTTACCTGGGGGTTTTAACGTGTTTTACCTGGGGGTTTTAACGTGTTTTACCTGGGGGGTTAACGTGTTTGCCTGGGGGGTTAACGTGTATATAAGGGTGTTGGGGTTAACGTGTTTACCTGGGGAGTTAACGTGTTTGCCTGGGGGGGTTTAACGTGTATATAAAGGGTGTTGGGGTTAACGTGTTTACCTGGGGTTAACGTGTTTACCTGGGGGTTTAACGTGTATATAAAGGGTGTTGAGGGGGTTAACGTGTTTACCTGGGGGTTAACGTGTTTACCTGGGGGTTTAACGTGTATATAAGGGTGTTGGGGTTAACGTGTTTACCTGGGGGTTAACGTGTTTTACCTGGGGAGGTTAACGTGTTTACCAGGGGGGTTAATGTGTTTACCTGGGGTTAATGTGTTTACCTGGGGGTTAACGTGTTTACCTGGGGGTTAATGTGTTTACCTGGGGGGTTAATGTGTTTGCCTGGGAAGTTAATGTGTTTACCTGGGGGGTTAACGTGTTTACCTGGGGGGGGGTTAACGTGTTTACCTGGGTGGGGGTTAACGTGTTTACCTGGGGGTTTAACGTGTTTTACCTGGGTGGGGGTTAACGTGTTTACCTGGGTGGGGGGGTTAACGTGTTTACCTGGGTGGGGATTGCGTGTTTTACCTGGGTGGGGGTTAACGTGTTTACCTGGGGTTTAACGATGTTTACCTGGGTGGGGGGTTAACGTGTTTACCTGGGTGAGGGTTAACGTGTTTACCTGGGTGGGGTTAACGTGTTTACCTGGGTGGGGGTTAACGTGTTTACCTGGGTGGGGTTAACACGTGTTTTACCTGGGGTGTTTAACGTGTTCACCTGGGTGGGGGTTAACGTGTTTACCTGGGGTTTAACGTGTTTACCTGGGTGGGGGTTAACGTGTTTACCTGGGTGGGGGTTAACGTGTTTACCTGGGTGGGGGGTTAACGCGTGTGTTTTACCTGGGGTTTAACGTGTTTACCTGGGTGGGGTTAACGTGTTTACCTGGGTAGGGGTTAACGTGTTTACCTGGAGTGGGGGTTAACGTGTTTTACCTGGGTGGGGGTTAATTGTTTACCTGGGTGGGGTTAACGTGTTTACCTGGGTGGGGGTTAACGTGTTTATCTGGGTGGGGGTTAACGTGTTGTTTACCTGGGTGAGGGGTTAACGTGTTTACCTGGGGGTTTAAACGTGTTCACCTGGGTGGGGGTTAACGTGTTTTTACCTGGGTGGGGGTTAACGTGTTTACCTGGGTGGGGGTTAACGTGTTTACCTGGGTGGGGGTTAACGTGTTTACCTGGGGGTTTAACGTGTTTTACCTGGGTGGGGGGTTAACGTGTTTACCTGGGTGGGGGTTAACGTGTTTTACCTGGGTGGGTTAACGTATTCACCTGGGTGGGGGGTTAACGTGTTTACCTGGGTGGGGGTTAACGTGTTTACCTGGGTGGGGTTAACGTGTTTACCTGGGTGGGGTTAACGTGTTTACCTGGGGGTTTAACGTGTTTACCTGGGTGGGGTTAAGCAATGTTTACCTGGGTGGGGGTTAACGATATTTTACCTGGGTGGGGTTTAACATTCACCTGGGTGGGGGGTTAACGTGTTTATCTGGGGTGTTTAACATGTTTACCTGGGTGGGGGTTAACGTGTTTACCTGGGTGAAGTTAACGTGTTTTACCTGGGTGGGGAGTTAACGTGTTTACCTGGGTGGGGGGTTCACGTGTTTACCTGGGTGGGGGGTTAACGTGTTTTATCTGGGGTGTTTAACATGTTTACCTGGGTAGGGGGTTAACGTGTTTACCTGGGTGGGGTTAACGTGTTTACCTGGGTGGGGTTAACGTGTTTTACCTGGGTGGGGGTTAACAGTGTTTTACCTGGTGGGGGTTAACGATGTATATAAGGGTGTTTTAACGACTATTACTACCACTGTTACCGTGATAATTACAATAACCACCACAACAACAACTCCTCTCCATTCCGCTAAACTCTTTCTCTTCCTCTTCCTCTATCCCTCCCTCCCCTCCCTCCCTTTTCTTTTCTCTCTCCCATATCCTCCATTAGCTTCTTTTTTTCTCATCATCCTTTCCTTTTCCCCTGTTCCTTCCCTTACTTCTCTTTCTTTTTCACTTTCCCAGTTTACTCTCCTTCCTCTTCCGATTTCCATTTCTCCATCATTTTTTCCTCCTTCTCTCCCCCTTCTCTCCTTTTTTCCTTTTTCCCTTGCCTTATTCCTCTCTTTGTCCCTCTTCCTCCCATCCTCTTTCCTCTTCTACCCTATCCCCTCAACCCCCCCCCACCCCCCACCCCGCCCCCCCACCCCGCCCCCCACACCCCCTTCAGGCGGTTCTCCGGGGCCATTGTGACTCTTTGCCTCAGACATTACCTGCAACAGATTACGGTCGCCCTCGGGGTACACCTGCCTCCCGGGTACACCTGCCTCCCGGGTACACCTGCTGGGGGCGATGTAGGAGACCGGCTCCTCAGCATCAAAACACAGGTGATGCAGCTGTCAGCGTTACACAATAGCCAGATGTTCATTACCGATCACTAAACGACAGGTGTTGTAGCGACAGGTGTTACAGAACCAACAGACGATTGTTTTGTGTTATAGAACCGAGATTATAGAACCGACATGGTGTTATAGAGAACGTCAGGTACTGTAATTAACAACTCATTTACTCACATTAGTGGAACCGGTATGCAACAGGTATAATTACAGAACCGGACCAAAGCTGACTATATACCGTTATAGAACAGACAGAGAACCGGATTATCACCTCAGAATAGCATCCGATGCCTTAAATTACGGTTCTAAAGTCGTTAATTAAAGAACCGGAAGGTGTTTGGAGGTGACCGGTAAAAGAAGGTGAAGTACTGGTGGTTCTGAACCGTTAAGGAACCGATTATTTAAGAGGTTTGGTATTACTGTAGAACCGACAGAGAGAGAGAGAGAGAGAGAGAGAGAGAGAGAGATAGATAAAAGAGAAAGGGAGAGAGAAAGTAAGAAAAATCCGTAATCACTCGAAAGTAAGGCATGGGTGGTGATGGCTGGGTGACCTTTATAAATGTTAAAGCGAGTCAAAGAAGAGCGAGAGAGGAGAAGAGAGGAGAGGAGAGAAGAGAAAAGAGAAGAGGAGAGAAGAGGAAAGAGAAGAGAAGAGAAAAGAGAAAAGAGAAGAGAAGAGGAGAGATACTAGTAGAAATGTAAGAGAAAGTGACCTGACAAATTAACTGTACATCCAAAGGGAAAGATTCACATGGACCAAGATCCTTCTCTCTCTCTCTCTCTCTCTCTCTCTCTCTCTCTCTCTCTCTCTCTCTCTCTCTGGGGAAATGGCGGTGTTCATCTTAGGATCCAGAAAGGGGTGAAAATATATGAAACCCCGACATCATAAACAAATTACACACCCACACACGACAGTTCACTGGCCCTTCATATATAATTCCCAGACACACACACACACCCACACACACACACGCACACACACATACCCACACGTCTCTAAAGTAAAAACACGTTCATAAATAAATCACATAAGGCCATGTAAGTTCTATGATTGTACTGTACTTACACGTGATATCCTGCTAGTACTGAGTCTTTACTAGAGTTATTGGGTTAGTTATTAATGCATTCTTGTATATACCTTTGTGGGGATGTTTTTTTTTTTGTGTTTAGTCTGAGTTGGTGATTCGTTTAGTCTTGTTGGTGATTTATTTAATATTGTTGGTGATTCGTTTAGTATTGTTGGTGATTTATTTAGTATTGTTGGTGATTCGTTTAGTATTGTTGGTGATTCGTTTAGTATTGTTGGTGATTCGTTTAGTATTGTTGGTGATTCGTTTAGTATTGTTGGTGCTTTATTTAGTATTGTTGGTGATTCGTCTAGTATTGTTGGTGATTCGTTTAGTCTTGTTGGTGATTCGTTTAATATTGTTGGTGATTTATTTAGTATTGTTGGTGATTCGTTTAGTATTGTTGGTGATTCGTTTAGTCTTGTTGGTGATTTATTTAATATTGTTGGTGATTCATTTAGTCTTGTTGGTGATTCATTCAGCCTAATAGTTTGTGTTGTTGGTGATTCATTTATTGTTGAACCTAACCTAACCTAACCTAACCTTTTTTTCGAGGGGTTTGGTAACGATCGAGGAATTATTGTGTCTAGTGACGTGAGTAGATTGATAATTATGGGTGATTAGATAGATAGATAGCATGGGGCAATTAATTAACTTAGCTTAACTAGTTAACTTTGGAAATAATACTTAGCTACTTAGAAAAAATATCAAATAATATACTATAAGTCATTTGAGTATCCATTATAAAGTGTTTTAAGTTTGTAATGAAAAAGTCTGAGTTTAAACTTTTATTGACTATTATTTATTTGATATGTAAAATTCTTATCTTATCGTGATATAATTTTTCAAGTAAGAAAATGAAAAAAAAAGTTGAGTAAAAATAAAAAAGAAGTCGAGAATTTTTTTTATTATTTTTTCTCAAGATTTATTCACACCAAGGAAGTAGTGTCTCAGACTGCCTCACTATTCAACTACAGTGATCATTGACTCTTATGGAAAACATTTACACGATATTAAGTTATTTAGTCCACATAAAACTTTCCTTAAGCAAATTTAACACAGACTGGTTAACTTAATCGAAAATATTTTAATTTAATTATTTAATGTTAAAAAAAATCTCGTTAACTTAACTGAAAAAAAATGCAAATTAACTTAATTTCACTAGTAAAATTATAAACTTAATCACCCCAAGTCTGATAGGTAGAGAGAGAGAGAGAGAGAGAGAGAGAGAGCAGCTGCAGAACACTAGTAAACCCATCAGAACACCAGTAAACCCATCAGAACACCAGTAAACCCATCAGAACACCAGTAAACCCATCAGAACACCAGTAAACCCATCAGAACACCAGTAAACCCATCAGAACACTAGGGAAACATTTCACCTGTCGTTAGCCCACACAAGGCAGGCATCTGATAACGACAATAACAAGAACAACGACAATAACAAGAGCGGAGGAACACCACTGGCTGCCACGAACGGAAGTGACGACGACAACTTAAAAACGAGCCTACAAAAACGACGAATCTGGAGCCTCCACGACTAATATATATGATGGGGTAAACGGGCAACATGCAATTACCCTGTGATGTTGCAGCACCACGAGGAGAGAGAGAGAGAGAGAGAGAGAGAGAGAGAGAGGAAAGAAATGGAAGATGGAAGAAGTGAGGAAGAGAGAGAGAGAGAGAGAGAATGGAAGATGGAAGAAAGTGAGGAAGAGGAGAGAGAGAGAGAGATAGCCTGAGAGACAAAGGCAGAGAGAGACAGCGAGAGAGAGACAACGAGACAGAGAGAGAGAGAGAGAGAGAGAGAGAGAGAGAGAGAGAGAGAGAGAGAGAGAGGTGGTAGTGGCCTCACCTCCCGAGGGTTTCTGCAGACCGTGATGCTTCGGGCGGGTCATGTGGGAGGAGGAGGAGGAGGAGGAGGAGGAGGTTTTGTAATAATACGAGAAGAGGAGGAGGAAAGGAAGAAGAAGAATAGACGATAAATAAACAATGTATGATAGATAAAATCACACACACACACACACACACACACACACACACACACACACACACACACACACACACAATAAACAGGGCGACTTTTAACACCCTAAGATAACGCTCCTGTAACCAGATTATAAACACCCCGACAGCACCCGACAGCACCCGACAGGCAGGAAATAAGCTCGTGCGACAAGTTCCTCTCTCTTCTCTTATTGCACTATCCATCTACCAATAACTTATTCCTTCCAATCAGAGTAACCATAACATTACTACTATTACTACTGCTACCACCACGACTACTACTACCACCACTATTATTACCACTTCAACGACCACCACCACCACCACTACTACTACCACCACCACCACCCACTACCACCACCACCACCACCACCAACCACCACCACCACCACCACAACAATCACCACAACACACCACCACCACCACCACAACCAACTAATTACTACCACTACCACTAACTACCACCAACTAACCAACAATCAACCACCATCAATTACCACTCACCACCACCACCACCAATCAACAACACCACACTAACACAACTACAACACAACCACCACCAACCACCACCACCACCACTACCACCAATCATCAACTACTACCAATACCACCACCACCACCACCACCAATCTCACCACCACCACCAATTACCACTACCACTACCACCAACCACCAACAACCAACAACCACCAACCACCACCACTCACCACTCACCACCACCACCACCACTACCACCACCAACTCAACCACAACTAACCACCAACACCACACCACACACCACCACCACCACCACCACACCACCACCACCACCACCATCACCAACCATCAACCACCAACTACCACCACCACCACCACTACCACACCACTACCACCACCACAACCATCACTACCACCACACCACCACCACCACCAACTAACCACCAACTCACTACTCACCACCACTCACTACTCACCAACTACCAACCACCACCACCACCAACTCAACTACCACCACCACCAACCAATCACTACCACCACCACTCACCACCTACCACCACTACTATTACCACCACGACTACTACTACCACGACTACTACTACTACCACCACCACCACCACTACTACTACTACTACCACTACTACCAACAATTAATTACTACTACCACCACCAATACTAATACTACCACCACTACTACTACCACCACCACTACTACCACCACCACTACTGCTACTACCACCACCACTGCTACCACACACCACCACTACTACCACCACCACTACCACTAAAACTACTACCACCACCACCACCACCACTACCACCACCACCAATACCACCAACACCACTACCACCACACTACTTCAATTATCACTACCACCACCACTACTACCACCACTAATACACCACCACTACCACCATACTACCACCACCACTCACCACTAATATTACTACTACCACCACAACTACTACCACTACTACCACACTACTACTCACCACCACAACTACTACCACACTACTACCACCACAACAACTACTACCACACAGGGAATAAATCTTGTTTTTGTTGCCTCATCCATCTAACCATCTATCTACCTATCCCCTATCCTATCCCCTTTCTATCCTTCTATCCCCCTCACCTCCCACACCCTCCACCAACGTCGCCTCAGGGTAGAAGTCTCAGTTATTTACAACAGGTCATTCATGGGTTACCTCAGGATGCTCTGTAGAGATGCCCAAGGTGAAGCTGGCTAGTATGTATGTATGTATGTATGTATGTATGTATGTATGTATGTATGTATGTATGTATGTATGTATGTATGTATGTATGTATGTATGTATGTATGTATGTATGTATGTATGTATGTATGTATTGACGTATTAATGTGGGGTGCGTGTCCAGTGGGTATATCGTTCACTTCCTGGCCTAAGGGTAGCTGGTTCGATCTCGGGGCACCCCCAGTCCACCCAGCTGGAAACTGGTCCCTGACTTTGCAAATGGGAAAGTGTGGACTGTCAAATGCAGGTCTGGGTGGAGGAGGAGGAGGAGGAGGAGGAGGTGTAGGAGAACTAGGGGATTGTGGAGAAGGTGGAGGAGAAGAAAGTCGAGAGGTAGGAGGAGGAGGAGAAGAAGGTCAAAGAGGAGAAGGGAGGAGGAGGAGGGAGGAGGAGGAGGTCTGGGTGGAGGAGGTCTGGGTGGGAGGAGGGAGGTCTGGGTGGAGGAGGAGGAGGAGGAGGAGGTGTAGAAGGAGAAAGGAGGAGAACTAGGGGGTTGTGGAGAAGGGAGGAGAAGAAAGTCGAGAGGTAGGAGGAGGAGGAGGAGGAGAAGAAGGAGGTCAAAGAGGAAATGGAGGAGGAGGAGGAGGAGGAGGAGGAGGAGGTGTAGGGGGATTGAGGATGAGGAGAAAAAGAAAGAGGGTGAGAAGGAGAAAGAGGAGGAGGAGAGGAAAAAGAATGAGAAGGAGAGGAGGAGGAGGAGGAGGAGGAAGAGGCTTTAGAACCTGTCAAGAGCAGGAGAACGTGGAGTGAGAGGCAGACACAAACAGTATAGACAGAAAACAGACAGACAGACAGACAGAAACAGACAGACAGACAGACAGAAAAACAGGACAGACAGACAAAAAACAGACAGACAGACAGACAGAAAAAGACAGACAGACAGACAGAAAAACAGACAGACAGACAGACAAAAACAGACAGACAGACAGACAGAAACAGGCAGACAGAAAACAGACAGACACGAAAACAGACAGACAGACTGACAGAAAAAACAGACAGACAGACAGACAGAAAACAGACAGACTGACAGACAAAAACAGACAGACTGACAGACAAAAAACAGACAGACAGACAGAAAACAGACAGACAGCAAAACAGACAGACAGAAAACAGACAGACACGAAACAGACAGACAGAAACAGACAGACAGACAGACAGAAAACAGACAGAGAGACAGACAGAAAACAGACAGACTGACAGACAAAAACAGACAGACTGACAGAAAAAACAGACAGACTGACAAAAACAGACTGACTGACAGACAAAAACAGACAGACTGACAGACAAAAAACAGACAGACTGACAGACAAAAAACAGACAGACAGACAGAAAACAGACAGACAGCAAAACAGACAGACACGAAAGACAGACAAAAACAGATAGATAGACAGACAGACAGACAGACAGACAGACAGCTGGAAATTAAGAGCTGGACCATATGAAATCCAACCTATACTCTGTAGTTGCTTCCAGGCTCTATTGTTTTTTTTTACATGTTTAGCAAATTAGTATCATTAGGTTATTTTCCTATAAAATTACGTACCTGGTAATTGTATATTTTTTGTTTGTGAAGATATGGTGTTGGTGGAGCTTGGTGGTGGTGGTGTGGTGTTGTGGTGGTGTTGTGGTGGTGGTGGTGTTGTGGTGTGTGGTGTTGTGGTGGTGGTGGTGTTGTTGGTGGTGGTGTAGAGGTGGTGGTGTTGTGAGGTTGTGGTGGTGGTGGTGGTGGTGGTGGTGGTGGGGTTGTGGTGGGTGGGTGGTGTGGTGGTGGTGGTGGTGGTGTGGTGGTGTTGTGGGTGGTGGTGGTGGTGTAGGTGGTGGTGGTGTGGTTGTTGGTGGTGTTGTTGTTGGTGGTGGTGGTGTTGTGGTGGTGTTGTGGTGGTGTTGTTGGTGGTGGTGTTGTGGAGGTTGTGGTGGTGGTACTGCTGTTGTTGTTGTTGTTGTTGTCGTTTTAGTTTTTGTTGTTGATTTATGTTATTATTGTTTCTCTTGTTGGTGATTAGGTTTCATTTCATTGTATTCTATTATTATCCTTGTTATTATCGTTAATTTTAGTGTTATTATTATTGCTCTCTATTACCTCACTACGTACAGTACCCGCCTCTAATAACTTCAACACCTAGCACTTCACACTACAAACTACACAATTATTTAGATTATTCACTTAGATAAGACCTTGGGATTCGAACCATAGTCTTTTGTATCAATTGTCGACGCCACACATCAATACAGCAACGCCTTGGATATACAGGGTGACCAAAAATCATTACCCTATAAAACAGTATGGTCTCATGTTTAGTCAGGGTAATCGTTTATGGACATCCTGTATAAATATATTTTTTTGTCTTTTAATGCCAGAATTCCATAATAATAATAATGTGTTTATATATTGAGGTATCTGTCCAGTACAGTGTCTTGGTATTACGGTCCCCCAAGCCCTGCAGGTAAAGCATGGCGCACCTGTGGAGAAATTACATAGCCTTGATGTTGTTGTTGTTGTTGTTATTGTTCTTGTTTTCTTCTTGTTCTTCTTCTTTATGGTGGTGTTCTTGTTCTTCTTCTTCAGCCTGTCATTCTGGTATTACCGCTATAATTATTAAAGCCTTTCAGTTATTGGTTCAGAAATGTTGTATTCTGATGATTCTATTGGTTAGGTCAGGTCAGGTCATTTTAGGTTAGGTCAGGTCAGGTCAGGTCATTTTAGGTTAGGTCATGTTAGGTCATGTTAGGTTAGGTTAGGTTAGGTTAGGTTTAGGATGTAAAACAGGAGTCATATATTCTAATGACTGACCAAAATAATCAGGGATACAGACTAAACTAATCCTATGTTAACAAATTTCACCTGTTATCACCTTCATCATCTTCCTTCACCTGTTGTAAGCTCTAAAACAAACAACCCATGCAACAACAACAACAACAACTACAACAGAAGCAGCAACAAAACAACAACAACATCAGCAACAACACTAACAACAAATAACAACACCACCAACAACAACACTAACAACAACACACCAACAGCAACAATAATAGCAACAACAACAATCACACCACACTGTTGCAAATCCTGAAATATCTTCCTTGGAAACTGATAATTTCACGAGAAAGTGACTGGGAGTCCACAGTTTTAATAGCACAGAGAGTGAATTGTTGCTGATGATGGGGAGGGGGGAGCCAGGTGAGTGGGGAGGGGTATGTAAGGGGTGGGGAGTCACAGGAGTCAGTAGGGGTATGTGGAGGGTGGGGGAGCCAGGGGAATGTGGAGGTGGAGGGAGTCAGCAGAGCTGGGGTATGGTATGTGAGGGGTGGGGAGTCACAGGTGAGCCTGTAGGGGCATGTGGAGGGGTGGGGAGCCAGAGAGTCAGGGGTAGAAGGAGGAGTCACAGGTGAGCTGCAGGGTATGTGGGAGGGGTGGGGAGTCGTGTATGGAGGGGTGGAGGAGTCATGAGCTGCAAGGTGTGTGTGAGGGGTGGGGAGTCAGGAGGAGTCAGTAGGGGTATGAGGGGTGGGGGAGCCGCAGAGCTGTAGGAGTAAGAATTCAGGCGTTTGTGTAGCTCATCGTCGTGGTAATGTATGCAGCTTAAGTCACCATCTTCGTTTGTGGTTTATAGGGATGAAAAAAAAATATTAGCTCACCATCTATACGTAATGTGTTGAGACATAATGGAAATATAACTTAAACATCAACTAATTCCTTATGCAAAAAAAAAAATAATATTATACATTTCAATAATTCAATTAACGATCAAATTCACCACCTTCAATACCTTATGGAAAAAGAGAAAAAAAAATCCTCCACTTGGGTTCCTTTTACTTAAGAGGGCACTATCCCCGCTGGACGGTCCTACGCCTGAGTCCTTCAATTATGCACCATTTGCTAATTTACAGGAGGTGAACATGATTCCTCATGCGTGAGGGTAATGTAGCTCTGTCTCCGTCACTCACCTACCTCCACTCCACCACCCACTCCACCCACCCACCTCCAGCACCACACCTGAGAGAGAGGGATGGAGGATGGGGTGGGGGAGGAGGGATGAGGGTGGTGGGAGGGAGGAAGGGATGGGATGGAGGGAGGTATGGGGGAGGTGGGGTTGGTTGGGGGTAAGAAGGAGAGATGGGGTGGGAGGTGGGGGACATTTATACCACACAAGGCCATGGCTGGAGGTATTAACAGTTACCACAAGGGCGAGTTGATGCCTCCAGCCTCTCCCTCCACCTCCTTCTCACCTCCTTCATCTCCTTCACTCTTGCCTTCCTTTATTTACTGTTCCTCTTCTGTTCCATCTCCTATCCCTGTAGCCCTTCTTATCCCCCCTCCTCCTCTCTTTTTCTCTTAGTTCCACCTACCTGCCTTCCATCTCTTTCTCTGTTCCATCTCTTTCTTTGTTCCATCTCTTTCTCTGTTCCATCTCTTTCTTGTTCCATCTTTCTGTTCCATCTTTCTCTCTATTCTTTCTCTGTTCTCTCTTCTGTTCCATCTTTCTGTTCCATCTCTTTCTGTTCCATCTCTTTCTCTGTTCCATCTCTTTCTGTTCTCTCTTTTCTGTTCCATCTCTTTCTCTGTTCCATCTCTTTCTCTGTTCCCTCTCTTTCTCTGTTCCATCTCTTTCTGTTCCATCTCTTTCTCTGTTCCATCTCTTTCTCTGTTCCATCTCTTTCTCTGTTCCATCTTTCTCTGTTCCATCTCTTTCTCTGTTCCATCTCTTTCTCTGTTCCATCTCCGCCCCTCTCACTTCAACCTCTGTTCTTCTATACATGCCATCCCACTCTCCTCTTCTCTCCCTCTTCCATCTCCTTCATAGCTTTACCTCCTTCCTTCCTTCCTTATCACCTCCTTTAACTCCATCACCTTCCCTCCTCCTCTTCCCTCCCTCTTACTCTCCAATTCCAACACCTCCCTCTACCCTTCCTCCTCTCCTCCCTCTCCCTCAAATAGTGGGGAGAAGAGGATGACTTACTGGACAAGGGGAGGGGAGGAAGGGATGGGGAGGAGGAGGGAGGAGGACGATTTAAAAGGTATGGAGTGATTAGCCTCTCTAAAGTGCGTTTGTTTATCACCTGGCTGGTCGGGGTCTTAATTGAGTAGCACACAGGTAGGTCAAGGAACATTCACCTGTGTTTAATGTGAACTACAACAATTATCTGGTCGTTTGTGTTTGTTTGTTTGTTTGATTGATTGATGGTTCGTTTGTGGGTGTTTATTTATTTATTTTTTTATTAGAGGTGGTTAGGTTAGGTTAGGGGTAGGTTAGGTAGGGTAGGTTAGGTTAGGTTAGGTAGGAGTAGAGGTTAGGTCTTTATATTTAATTATCTTTTACTTCTCTCTCTCTCTCTCTCTCAAACGTTATTACATCCTCGAGGGGAAATATAAACATTAGAGACAAGAAGAAAAATACCTGTTTGTCACCTTAATTAATGTCTCTTTTTTTATAAGGTAATACCGGTCACCTGTATTACACCTGATTGATTCGATTTGGTTTATATTACCACTCTCTCTTTCTTCTCTCCAGACAGACAGAAGAGAGAGAGAGAGAGAGAGAGAGAGAGAGAGAGAGAGCAGCAAAAGGCAACAGTAAAGGTAGTCACTGTTCGTTTAACTTCTCACCAGAGGGCTCTGCTGACCGGAGAAGCTTAAGGCGGTCACTGCAAGAGGGGAGGGGGGTCACTTGAGAGGAGGAGGAGGGGGGAGGAGGAGGGTCACTGCAGGAGGGGGAGGGGCCACGGGAGGAGGAGGAGGAGGGGTGGAGGAGGGTCACTGCAGGGGGGGGAGGGTCACTGCAGGAGGGGAGGGGTCACTGCAGGGGGAGGGTCACTTGAGAGAAGGACGAGGGAAGGAGGAGGGCGCAGGGAGGGGAGGTCCAGGAGGGGGAGGTCACTTGAGAGAAGGACGAGGAGGAGGAGGAGAAGGAGGAGGTCACTGTTCAAGAGGGGAGGGGTCACTGCAGGAGGGGAGGTCACTGAGAGAAGGACGAGGGGAGGAGGAGGGTCACTGTGCAGGAAGGGGAGGGGTCACTGTGCTGGAGGGGGGAGGTCACTGCAGGAGGTGGGGGTCACTTGAGAGAAGGACGGAGGAGAAGGAGGAGGTCACTGTGCAGGAAGGGGGAGGTCACTGCAGGAGGGGGAGGGTCACTGAGAGAAGGACGAGAGAAGGAGGAGGGTCACTGTGCAGGAAGGGGAGGGTCACTGCAGGAGGGGGGAGGGTCACTGCAGGAGGGGGTGGGGGTCACTTGAGGGAGGACGAGGAGAAGGAGGAGGGTCACTGGCAGGAGGTGGGGAGGTCACTGCAGGAGGGGGGAGGAGTCACTTGAGAGAAGGAGGAAGAAGAAGAAAGGATTGTGGTGATTGTGGTTGGTGGTGAGGGAGGAAATGGTGGTGAGGGAGGAATGGTGGTGAGGGAGGAAATGGTAGTGTTGGTTGGTGATGGTGGTGGTGTTTGCGTCAAGAATACCTCATTACGCGTTGAGGTAAAAAAGTGATTCATATTGAAGTAACTTAAATGATGACATACATACATACATACATACATCGATACATACATACATACATACATACATACATACATACATACATACATACATACATACATCAATACATACATACATACATACACATAGTCAGACAGGTATTGGCCAAGGTCTCCTCAACTCTGACATTCTTTTTCTTCTTCAAAAAATTGGTGTCAGGTGTTCAGTGCATTCAATTAGTAGCAGACTTTTACCTGTGAGCCAAACGAGTTTATTATAATACCCCCTGGAAGAATAACACACACACACACACACACACACACACACACACACACACACACACACACACACACACACACACACACACACACACACACACACTTGCCGCTACAGAGAGAGAGAGAGAGAGAGAGACAAACTGGATCGACTTTGTAATATGATCAAAAGGAAAGTTCTTTGTTACTCTCACCGGAAACTGTTATGAAAAAATAATAATAAAAAAAGCCTTAGATAAACAGGGGACCGTATCTCTTATGAGTTATATTGCCTCACAGGTATTGTTGATTAACAATATGAATTTACCTGGTTATCCACCTGCCCACACCACTCCCTCCTCTTACTACTCTTTCTCCTCCTCCTACTTCTACTGTTCTTAACTCTTTCTCCTACCTCCTCCTCTTCCTCCTTCCACTCTTCCTTCCTCCTCCTCTCTTTTGTTTGTATTGGTAGTTGTGGTGGTGAGGAGCGATTGTGATTTTGATCTCCTCCTCTACCTATACCTCCTCATCTACCTCCCTCCCTCACCTCCCACCCTCCTTACTCCACCCCTCTGCGGGCTCTCCACTTCCCTTTGCTTCCATCTCTACCTCTTTCTTCCGTTTCTTTCCTCCCACTCTCCTCCTCCCTCCCTCCCTCCTCTCTCTCCCTCTCTCCGTTACCTCAGGTGATGTGTTGGCCCAGAGGGTGAGCTGTGTTGATTGTTCTTGGTGTTGTGTGTGTGTGTGTGTGTGTGTGTGTGTGTATCGATAACCTGTCCATCTGTCAATCCGACGTCCTGTTTGTCTTACACACACACACACACACACACACACACACACACACACACACATTGAACACTACACAGTAACCATTCCGTAGAAATTAAAAGCGACAGATTATAATACCTACACAAGACCTGGGTGACTGGGTATAGGTGAGTGGGCGGAATAAGTGGGTGATAGGTGGGTGGTAAGGAGGGTGGATGGGTTGAATAAATGGGAAGCTGGGTGAGTGGATAGAGGGTGAATGAGCACGTGGGTGAGTGGGAGATGATGGCTGGGATGGGGGGTGGGGGTGGGTGGTGGGTGGGTGGATGGTGGGGAGGAACTTGGTACATTCATCAAGAGACCACACCGTCATCTAATACGCTAATGATGGCAGGAAAAGAAGGATGAAGAATGCCTGAGAGGTGTCAAGATAAGGGGTGAAGGGGGTGGGAAGGGGAGAGAGGGTAGTGAGAGTGGTGGAAGAGGTGTCAAGGATAGGGGGATGGAAGAGGGTGGAAAAGAGAGGTGGAGGGTGTTGGAAGAGGAAGGAATAAGGGAGATGGTAGAAAATTGGTGAGAGTAAGAACTGAGAGTGGTGGAACAGGCAAGATATAGGGATGGTGTAATAACTGCGGGATGAGGGATGGTAATACAAAGAGGACTGGAAAAATAAAAAGAATACCCAGGACACAATACTGTACGTACCCATTTAAAACCTGGGCATATACCTTACCCACCCTCAATATTATATCACATATTGAAGTCATTTCCTGCCCTGACACAAGGTAGGTGCCGGACAGGTGTTGGTCGACTGGGTGATTAAAATGCAGGTACCTGGTGGGTTACCTTCACTGCCTCCTGAATATTAACGTGTGTAGTCCTACCTAATGGCTGCTTCATCTTACTCAATACTGTATTCTTATTATGCTGGGTGAACAAGGTTGGTGGTGTACAAGGGGTGAACAAGGTGGTGTACAAGGGGTGTACAAGGTGGTGGTGTACAAGGGGGTGTACAAGGTGGTACAAGGGGGTGAACAAGGTGGTGTACAAGGTGGTGGTGTACAAGGGGTGTACAAGGTGGTGTGTACATGGAGGGTACATGGGGGTGTACAAGGTGGTGGTGTACAAGGTGGGAACAAGGTGGTGGTGTTCAAGGTGGTGGTGTACAAGGTGGTGTGATCAAGAGGGGGGGTGTTCAAGGTGTGGTGTACAAGGTGGTGTGATCAAGAGGGGTGGTGTTCAAGGTGTGGTGTACAAGGTGGTGTGATCAAGAGGGGTGGTGTTCAAGGTGTGGTGTACAAGGGGTGACACCACAAAGACAGACACAGACAAAGGCAGATTCTTTAGTAGTTTTGTCTCTCTCTCTCTCTCTCTCTCTCTCTCTCTCTCTCTCTCTCTCTCTCTCTCTCTCTCTCTGAGCATAGTTGAACACTTGAATTTTTCCCTATCAATTCCTGCTATAAATATCAATAACAACTAAAAATACAAGAACAAAATAAATGAACAAAATATAAAAGAATCATAGGAGATTATTGAGTGTTAAATCCCATCGAATCTTGAGTATAAGCGACCAGATAGAGACTTAAATGCCAAGGAACCGAAATATAAACGATCAAATACAATTAAATGCCGAGTAACCGGAGTATAAGCGACCACGAACACATGTGAATGTTAAGGCGTCTAACTCCACTCCCCTTCCATCCCGCTAGGAACGACACTGAACTAAACCAACTAATCTTTTTTGATGATCTGGCTTGGAGAGAGAGAGAGAGTTTTTTTTTTCCCCGGGGAGAATATAATCTGTAAAATACTCACGAGAGAGTGTTGTAATATCTGAGTACATCATTATAGAGGAAAGACAGAGTGAAAGCGGGTTTCCTGTGATGCCCGAAGCCTTAGTGTGTTTTTGTTTTGGGGACTACGAGCGTATTTTATTTTTCTTCTTTTCTATTGGTCACCTTAGCGTAACTCAGAAGAAAGTTTGTAAATAAATAGATAGAGAGGCACACGTAGGTATATATAGATATGTAGATTGATATGTAGATAGAGAGATTGATAATATAGATAGATAAATAGAATAGTAACTAGCTGTCTACCTCAGTTAGTGTCATCAAGGAAAACAATCGCGGAGATTTAATCGCTAATGAGAGATGACCTGAAGATGATGATGGGTAAACCGGGTCAGTGTTCCTCCTCCTCTGCCTCACCTATACCATCCTACACCCTCCTCCTCCTCCTCCTCTTCGTCCTCCTCCTCCTCCTATTCCTCATCCTCTTCATCCCCACTTTCTTCTCCTCCTCCTCCTCCCTTCCCTTCTTCTCCTCCTCCTCCTCATCCCCCTTCACCACCCTCCTCTTCTTCTCCTCCAACACCACCATCTATCTTCCTCTCCTTCAACCAATGCTTTAAAATTCTTCACGTTGCTGTTCGTCCTGGAATTCGTATTGATTCTCTGGGCTGGAACGAGAACCACATTCTACCAGGCCTCGTGTTAATGTTTCCAGCCAGTCCTGGAAGACGTACTGGGAGGTGGGTTAAAGTAGCCGTCATTACTCGGAGCACCGGCCTGAAGGAGGAACACGAGGACTGAAGGAGGAACACGGGGCCTGAAGGAGGAACACGGGGCCTGAAGGAGGAACACGAGGCCTGAAGGAGGAACACGAGGAGGCCTGAAGGAGGAACACGAGGACTGGAAAGAGGAGCAACACGAGGCCTGGAAGGAGGAACACGAGGACTGAAGGAGGAACACGAGGACTGAAGGAGGAACACGGGGCCTGAAGGAGGAGCACGAGGACTGAAGGAGGAACACGAGGACTGAAGGAGGAACATAGGGCCTGAAGGAGGAACACAAGGCCTAAAGGAGGAACATAGGGCCTGAAGGAGGAACACAGGAGGCCCCTCGGCATGACCCCCAGTCTTTATTCAGGGGTCATCGAAAAAGAATACCCGGATTATTATTATTTCTTCTTCTTCTTCTTCTTCTTCTTCTTCTTCTTCTTCTTCTTCTTCTTCTTCTTCTTCTTCTTCTTCTTCTTCTTCTTCTTCTTCTTCTTCTTCTTCTTCTTCTTCTTCTTCTTCTTCTTCTTCTTCTTCTTCTTCTTCTTCTTCTTCTTCTTCTTCTTCTTCTTCTTCTTCTTCTTCTTCTTCTTCTTCTTCTTCTTCTTCTTCTTCTTCTTCTTCTTCTTCTTCTTCTTCTTCTTCTTCTTCTTCTTCTTCTTCTTCTTCTTCTTCTTCTTCTTCTTCTTCTTCTTCTTCTTCTTCTTCTTCTTCTTCTTCTTCTTCTTCTTCTTCTCTATTCTTCTTCTTCTTCTTCTTCTTCTTCTTCTTTCTTCTTCTTCTTCCTTCTTCTTCCTTCAACCTTCTTCTTCTTCTTCTTCTTCTTCTTCTTCTTCCTTCTTTTTCTTCTTCTTCTTCTTCTTCTTCTTCTTCTTCTTCTTCTTCTTCTTCTTCTTCTTCTTCTTCTTCTTCTTCTTCTTCTTCTTCTTCTTCTTCTTCTTCTTCTTCTTCTTCTTCTTCTTCTTCTTCTTCTTCTTCTTCTTCTTCTTCTTCTTCTTTTTCTTCTTCTTCTTCTTCCTTCTTCTTCTTCTTCTTCTTCTTCTTCTTCTTCTTCTTCTTCTTCTTCTTCTTCTTCTTCTTCTTCTTCTTCTTCTTCTTCTTCTTCTTCTTCTTCTTCTTCTTCTTCTTCTTCTTTTCTTCTTCTTCTTCTTCTTCTTCTTCTTCTTCTTCTTCTTCTTCTTCTTCTTCTTCTTCTTCTTCTTCATCTATTTCTTCTTCCAACAGCGTGACATTGATTTCACGTATCCCAATTTCTTCCAGATTAGCGGCAGCCTAAGAACCTACCACTATTACTACTACTACCACCACCTCTGTCACCACCGACTCTTACCACTACTACCACCAACACTATTACTACTACCAACTCTACCACCACCTTTGTCACCCTACTACCTCCAACACTACTACCACCACTTCTATCACCACAACTACCACCACGACTCTTACCACTACTACCACCACCAACACTACTACCACCAACACTACTACCACCAACACTACTACCACCACTTTCCACCTCTATCACCACCTCTATCACCACCACTACCTCCACCACCACCACCACTACGACACAATACTACTACCACCACCACCACCTCATTATGACTCGTGTTCCAACTACCACAACCGCATACATCCACTACCACCCAAGACGACCACAGTACCCGCACACCATGCCTTGGGTCACCATTACCACTGTGACATCAACAGGTTATTATCCCAAGGTCATCAAAACCATAACACCTTCATCTCATTATACCGAGGGGCACCATCACCACCTAGCCAGACACCACTACACTACACAACACACCATCACAGTACCACACACACACCACCTACCCACACTATAACAACATCACACACATCACCACCTACCCACACTATCACAGTACCACACACATCACCTACCCACACTATCACAGCACCACACACCACCACACACTATCACAGCACCACACAATCACCACCTACCCACACTATAACAACATCACACACATCACCACCTACCCACACTATCACAGCACCACACATCACCTACCCACACACTATCACAGCACCACACCACCACCTACCCACTATCACCGCACCACACACATCACCTACCCACACTAAACATCACACACATCACCACCTACCCCACATCACCACCTACCCACACTATCACAGCACCACACACACACCTACCCACACTATCACAGCACCACACATCACCACCTACCCACTATAACAACATCACACACTCACCACCTACCCACACTATCACAGCACCACACACATCACCACCTACCCTATCACAGCACCACACCCACCACCTACCCCACACTATCACCACACCACACACACACACACCTACCCACACTATCACAGCACCACACACCACCACCTACCCACACTATCACAGCACCACACATCACCACCTACCCACACACTATCACCACACCACACACACACACCACCTACCCACACTATCCCAGTACCACACACACACACCACCTACCCACACTATACACACACACACATCACCACCTACCCACACTATCACAACCACACATCCACCTACCCACACTACACACCACACACACTATCACAGCACCACACATCACCACCTACCCACACTATCACAGCACCACACATCACCACCTACCCCACACTATCAGCACCACACACCACCACCTACCCACACTATCACCGCACCACACACACACACCACCTACCCCACACTATCACAGCACCACACACCACCTACCCACACTATCACAGCACCACACACACCACCTACACACTATCACAGCACCACACATCACCACCTACCCACACTATCCACACCACACATCACCACCTACCCACACTATCACAGCACCACACACCACCACCTACCCACACACTATCACCGCACCACACACACACCTACCCACCTATCACAGCACCACACACCACCCCCACACTATCACAGCACCACACATCACCACCTACCCACACTATCACAACACCACACACATCACCACCTACCCACACCATCACAGCACCACCACACCATTACCACACCACCACACCATTACCACACCACCACACCACCCAGGGCACCGCTGTTCCTGCCTCTTTGTCTGTGGTTTTTCACCGTCAGGGGTATCACGGGTAATTTGGTGTCTCGTAGGGCTAAGAGGGCACGAGGGAGATAAGATCAGGGATGCCATATGCCCCACGGCTCCCCCACCACGGCCAGGCACCTCACCGCAGTGCACGGGGCCCCAGGCGTTGTGCCCCGGACCTCAGGGGCAGGTAAGGCTGGAGGGGCCAGATGAGGACTGGTGGCTGTGGTGAAGGTACAAAGGTCTCAGAGGGGTAGAAGTGAGGGGAGGAGGATGCAGCAGGGGGGCAGATGCTGGTAAGGGTGTATGATGGTATGGATGTGGGAGAGGAGGAGGAGGAAGGTAAAGATGGGGAGGAAGAGGCGGCCCATTCACAGTTGGGTGGACTTGGGGCACCTCGATTACGTCTTTTTATGTGTATATAACTTTTCTCTTAAGTCCCCATCTTCTCTCACCTCCATTCCCTTCCTTAGCATCATACCCCCCCCTCCCACCTCCCCTCCTCCTCCTTATTCCCCCAATTTTCTCAGACAAATATTCCCAAATCTTCCCTTACCTCACTCACACTTCATCCTCTCTCCTCCCTACCCCATTACCCTCACTCACACTTCATCCTCTCCTCCCCTACCCCATTACCATCACTCACCTTCATCCTCTCTCTACCCCATTACCCTCACTCACACTTCATCCCTCTCCTCCCCTACCCCATACCCTCCTCACACTTCATCCTCTCCTCCCCTACCCCATTACCTCACTCACACTTCTCCTCTCTCCTTCCCCATTACCCTCCTCACACTTCATCCTCCTCCCCTACCCCATTCACAATGTGTTTTGCTCGTAACAAGGCTAATAAAATGCTTGGGTTCATACAAAGGAGTGCTTGTTACAAGACTAGCGAGTCATCCTAAAACTGTATCTTGCGCTTGTGGGCCACACCTGGATTACGCAGTTCAATTCTGGTCACCGTACTACAGGTGGATATAGAATCCTTGGAAAAATTCAGAGAGAAACAAAATTAATCCGGGCTTTAGGAACCTTGGTATAGAGACAGATTAGCATCTTAATCTCTGCACTCCTCGAGAGACGTAGAGTGAAGGGCGTTATGATCAGAGTATGAAAATGGAAGTCAGGGCTAAACAAGGGGACATAACAAAAGTACTCAAACTATCCAACCGGGCGAACTCGTAACAATGGTTTTAAATTAGACAAATTTAGAATTAGGCGCGAAATAGGTAAACATTGGTTTGGTAACGGAGTAGTGGACGACTGGAACAAGTTACCAAACATCATCATTAACTCGAATACGGTGGATAGCTTCAAACATAGGTTGGATGTGATATATGAGCGATAGGGTTGGGTGTAAATAGAACTACCCAGTATGGATATAGGCCCACTTGCAGTTTCCTCCATTATTATGTTCTTATGTTCTTATTCCTCTTTTCTTCCTCCACACTTCATCGTCTCCTTCCCTACCCACTCCTCTTTTCTTCCCCACCTTCATCCTCTCCTTCCCTACCCCTCCTCTTTTCTTCCCCACACTTCATCCTCTCTTCCCTACCCCTCCCTCTTTCTTCCCCCACACTTCATCCTCTTCCCAACCCCCCCTCTTTTCTTCCCCTTCATTCTCTCCTTCCCAACCCCTCCCTCTTCCTTCCCCCCTTCATCCTCTCCTTCCCAACCCCTCCCCTCTTTCCTTCCCCACTTCATCCTCCTTTAACCCCCCTCCGCTCTTTCCTTCCCCACTTCATCCTCTCCTTCTTACTCCCCTCTTTTCTTCCCCCTTCATCCTCTCCTTTACCCCTCCCCTCTTTCTTCCCCACTTCATCCTCTCCTTCCCTACCCCTCCCCTCTTTTCTTCCCCACACTTCATCTCCTTCCACCTCCCCTCTTTTCTTCCCCACTTCATCCTCCTTCCCCCTCCTCCTCTTTCCTTCCCCCTTCATCCTCCTTCCTCCCCTCCTCTCTCTCCCCCCCCTCCCCCCCTCCCACAGTCATGGTTTACGTGTGTGGGGGTCATTTTATCAGGCTGTTGTGCCGGGAATAATGGCTGAGGTCAGGGGGGCGCGTGTCAGTGACCTTTGCCCCCACTTCCCTTCCCCCTCCTACCCCCCCATCGCTAACAATCACCTCTCAGCCTTGCAAAACCAACCTCGTTTTTACATCACCACCGTAAATCAGGGTGAAATTCATCATGGTGTGCGCGTTCGTGCAGTGAATCGGATTTGTGATTCGTTCTTGTTTTCCTGATCGAGGATTTAGAAGAAGTAGTGTGTGTGTGTGTGTGTGTGTGTGTGTCCTCATCTTGTTTGTATATTAATTATTAAAGTTGTTACGTTCGAGGTGTGTTAAAGGGGCGACAAAGCACCATCTAGCAGCGGGCGGGTGTGTGGGGGTCGTGCAGGGATAGCGAGGGTCATCCGAGAGTAATAGAGGGGGGTTGGAAAGATGAGTGTGAGGAGTCAGGGTACAGTGACCTTCTCCTCCATCCCCCTCCATCTCCTTCCTCCAGGTTGCCGACACTTACCACTAGTTGTCACGTAAACACCTCGACTTTACCAGCTGCAGTAAATATTTCCACCCGGTTCATTTTATTTACTTTTTGGATGGAATTCGGTTTGGTCTTTTTTTGGGGAGGAGGAATCTTTGTTGCTGTATCGTGACGGGGAGGAAAGTAGTGTTGGTGAGGGAAAAAAATAGATGCATACAACAAGACCCTCAGTCGTTGAGGAAGAAAAGTCCTACAAAAATTTCCTTCTCTTTCCCATTTCCTCCTCTCCCTCCTCCTTTTCTTCACTAGCTACTTCTTCTCCTCCTCCTCTATCTCCTCCTCCTCCTCCTCCTCCTCCTCCAGCAGAGAGATGGTCGTCGTGAACTTTGCTGCCATTTTTCACGCGGGTTCAGTCTCCTTATCCTCTCCCCTTTTGTCCTTCCTCTCCTCTTCCTCTCATCCCTTTCTCCCCCTTTCTTACCTCTCACCTTCCTCTCATCTTCGTCTCCTCCTTTTCCCCTTCACCTCCATCCTCCCCCCTTATCCACTTCTTCTCTTCCTCTTATTTATCTCATTCTCTTTCTCCTCTCCTTCCCTACATCTCCTTTCCCTCACCTCTTCTTGACCCACCCCCCCCCCTCCTTTTCTCTCAACCTCCAGGAAGTCTCTCAGAACTTTATTTAAAATCCTTGGGTCACCGTCACCGTCAGCATCACCGTCAGCATCAGCATCCGTCAGCGTCACCGTCACCACCTGGAGAGTTTGTGGTAAATTTCGCTGCCATTTTTAACGTTGGTCAATCTTCCCTCAACCTATCTCCATCTCCCCCCCTCCTCCCCTCCCCTCACCTCCCCTCTCCTCCAATCCAGGAAGCCAGTGAGAACCTTATTTCAATCTTGCCGGGGCCACGTCCTTCTTGCAGAAGGGTGGCGGACGAGTTCACCGGAAAATGGAACAGGGTCACATGGGAGGGTCGAGATGGGGCCGACGTGTGTGTGCAGGGGGGTGGTGGTGATTGTACGCTGCGTCTCTGGGGTTTCACCGAGATAGAGGTGGGGGGAGGTCAGGGTGTGGAGGGATGAGAGGAGGGAGGTAGGGGATAAGAGAGAGGGGTGAGATATCTCGAGATACGTCGTGGCAAATGGACAATTTGATTCAATTGGTATCATTAGTAGGTTTGGGGAGGTTGGGGGGTGTGTTAGAAGCTATATGAAGGTGAGGAGGATGATATGATCTCTCTCTCTCTCTCTCAGATGTTTTCAATCATTTTTTTAATTCCCCCTTCCTCCTCCTCCTTCTCTTCTTCTTCCTCCTCCTCCTCCTCTTCTTCTTCTTCCTCCTCCCCCTCTTCTTCTTCTTCTTCCTCCTCCCCTTCTTCTTCCTCCTCCTCCCCTTCTTCTTCCTCCTCCTCCTCCTCCTCCTCTCCTCCTCCTCTCCTCCTCCTCCCTTGAACCCTTTGACACACACGTGCTTAAGTGCATTAAGTACCTCCCCCTGTCCCACAACAAGGGCGTGACCTTCCCTCTTCTGTCATCCAGCCCCTCCACCGCCCCGTTACCTCTCTACTCACCGGCTTCCGACGCACGTAGCAATAACATTGATCAGCTGTTAAGATGACGTCATATCAAAACACAGGATTTTTGTTTCCGATTAGAGAGAGAGAGAGAGAGAGAGCGTATATATTTTTATATGTATGTGTATGTGAGAGTAAGTGTGTGTGTGTGTGTGTGTGTGTGTGTGTGTGTGTGTGTGTGTGTGTGTGTGTGTGTGTGTGTGTGTGTGTGTGTGTGTGTGTGTGTGTGTGTGTGTGTATAATACTAAAATAATAATAATGAACGGCACTATTAATAGAGTTGCAGCCGGTGGCTGAAAATATACACCTACATGTGATTTTGACTATATATACGTTCAATACATTTACAGGGCTGTACAGTACATAAATCAGGAGCTGTTTATTATTTGTAATAGATGGGATGGTGCTGTTCTTATATCTATCAGTGTTGGCTCTTATGGGTTGAATTTTGTTAGTGGCGGACTGCACGTGGTGGGTGGGGACTGCCGGTGGCGGTGGGTGGCGATGATGAGGGGATGGTTGCAATAGTCACTGCCAAACCCTGCTAGTGAGGCGGTGGAGGTACTGAGAGATGGCATTTCCGGGGTGGAGAGGCGTTGTTGTAGCTCAGGGTAGTCTGCGCCGAGCATGATTCTGCGGCCCTCTTCTGTACCTTCTCTAGCTGACGTTGTTGGGTGGCGTTGAGAAGACGACCAGGCTGGTGACGCATACATTAATTTGGGAAGATGAAATGCGTTGTAGATGGTCCTCAGCTCTGGCGTGGGTGTCCCAAGTGACCTGAGTCGTCGTAGCATGTAAGTGGGTCCGAGGCTGTCTTGGTGATGGTGTTTACATGGGCTTCCAGTCAGTTTGTGGTCTATAGTTACTACCAGGAGTTTGGCAAACTACACTAACTGGAGAGGATGGGCACCCCTGGAGCTTGCACTGGAGTGGTGGCGGTATTGATTGCAGCTACGGGTTTGGTGTGATTGATGTGCTTGTTCTCCGGTGGTTTGGTGCGGTGTTGTCACCATAACCCCCAGATGCAGTCATTCACGTACTTCACCTGTGAGCAGTGTCTGATAGGCGTCGTTAATCGGATTAGGAAGCACAGTGGTCCATCTTGGTCCCCTGGGGAACACCACAGGTGAGGTGTTGGAATGTGGGACGAGCCCTGGTACCTGACTCTGACGATGCTCACTCAGGAAATCAGTGAGCCATGAGACCTGGTTGGTGGGGCAGCCCTAGTGCAATGGCCTTGTTGATAACAGTGCAGTGATCAACAAGGTCAAAAGCTCTCCTGAAGTCAACAAGGCAACAGGCAGTGATGTCTTACGTTTCTCGGTTTTTTTGAAATCCAGGAAACCGACTAAGCAGTGTGATGTAGAGGAGGTCCTCATATTGCCAAGTGCTATGGATCAATTGACTGATAGAATCTGTATGCTTATTCCAAAACAAGTCTTCACAGAGTAGACTGAGTATGGGAGTAATGGAGCTGGCCTGGGGTCACTAGGGGACTGTGGGGTGGGGACCGTGGAAAGGGTGACAAATGCGGTTTCCATTCATTGGGCATCTGCTTTGTCTGAGGATGCATTAATAAATGAAAAGAGGGGATGGCAAGTTCGACTGCACTCCTTAAGTGCAGTTGGGAGGTCAATTGGGGTTGTGAGAGCGTTTGGTTTAAATTTCGGGAGTTTGTTGGCAATTTCAAATAGTTGAACACTGGGAGGGAGGAAGGTAGGGTGTGTGTGTGTGTGTGTGTGTGTGTGTGTGTTGTGTGTGTGTGTGTGTGTGTGTGTGTGTGTGTGTCGGGGTCCAACGTCGGCTGCAGTAGAATAATGGATGGATTTTCCTAGCCAATTTGTTCCATTCTCCGTCGATAATGATTTAGCGTCGATGTTATAATAAAATCATGTCAACAAAGGGTAATGAGACGAGGAGGGCAGGTGAGTGTGTAGACAGGTGTATAATGTCACCTGAGGACGATTTGGGGTCTCTCTCTCTCTCTCTCTCTCTCTCTCTCTCTCTCTCTCTCTCTCTCTCCCTCCAAAAAGAGAATTTCTTCAATCGTCAATGAAAAGAATTATGACGTATTGGACCCTGAGGTAGTCAGCATGTACAGGTGAGTAATTAAGGTGGGGATGTTAGAATGACTTTAGTTCATTAGCTCAGTGTTAATGACGTGGGGGTTCATTACTGTGTGTGTGTGTGTGTGTGTTGTTGTGTGTGTGTGTGTGTGTGTGTGTGTGTGTGTGTGTGTGTGTTTTATACTATATATACACCTGAATATAAACAAAAACACTTCTCATCCTTCCTTTTGGAATGCCATTTCATTTATTTTCCATCACATCTTTTTGCCTTTCCAGACCTACGACAGTCCTCCTTACCCTTATCCTTTTTCCTCAGGGGCATTATTACAAGGAGAGAGAAGAGAGACTGCCCACAAATTCTTGCATAATTCACATAATCTCTCTCTCCTCTCCTCCTCTTTCTCTCTCTCTCTCTCTCTCTCTCTCCTCTCTCCTCATATCTTTCACCACCACAGCATCATCTTTAGCATCTTCTCCAATACTTGCTATGCCACACCACCACACTGCTTTCGACCACCACCACCACCACTACCTTCACCACCACCACCATCACCCACCACCACCACTACCTTCACCACCACCACCACCCTACCTTCACCACCACCCACCTACATTCACCCACCACCACCACCACTGCAGCTGCCACCACCACCACCACTACCTTCACCACCACCACCACACCACTACCTTCACCCACCACCACCAGTTCACGGGAGATTATATAATGACTGAACTGTCAGGTGTCGAAGTTCAAGGGGTCATGCAGGCCCTTACTACCATAACCACCTAACTACTTAACAGGTCTAACCAACGTGGTGCCTTAATGGAGGGTCGACTGAGGGTAGTTCTCTGGTTTCGCTAGATGGCAGACAACGGAGGAAGATCAGGATCCAATTGGATATTAATTTGTATTTATATTTGTGTTAGATGTTCACATAATAACAACAACAACAATAGAATTATTTCATCAAAATAACATAAATTTCGATTGTGTAAAATTCATACAAACAATCACCTTATATAGATTAAAAAAAAAAAAACGAAGATTTATGAACTCTACCATAACCAAAAAAAAAAGCAAAACACACTAAAAAACAGAATCACATCAACATGCCATTTCAAAAGTGATTCTGATTCCCCGTATCACCTACATCGAATACCACAAAATCAACGAACCCTGAACCTTCATTTTCACCCCCTCCTCCCCTCCCCTCTGTTAATTACTGCAGTATATGTCGTCACGTATCCAGCAGTAACAAAGCCCTGGGTGGTATCGTAACAGGGAATCCCGCGTTACGCTCAATAAACAAGACCAATAGTAAAATGTTGATGAGAAAAAAAAAAAGTTACATTGAGTTGACGTTACGATGCAGTTTTTGGCGCGGATGGTCGTGACAATGGTGAGGGCTTTCTGTCTCTCTCTCTGTCTCTACCTCACCAGGGACAGTCCAGAGGAAGAGGATACGACATGTACAAAAGCTTTCATTATAACCAAGGAAATCTATTAACCCTTTGAAAATAGATAAATCATCAGTATGTAAATTAAGTGTTGAAATTATTGGTTAATACTGTACTTGTTTTGTTGTTTTTAATATACACTTGAGTAATGATAAGGCTATTGTTTTGTCTAGCACGATGCACTCTCATGGGATAGGGGATATGGAGGACACAAAGGTTTATTCTTGTAGTGGAAATGTGAATAATCTATATGCAAATGAGATGTTTTAATTAGTTGTCAATATTGGTCATTTTTTACTTTTTTTCTTACAGGTGATGAGAATAATGAGTCACTTTTGCATCAACGGACACTCCACGAGGGGAAAGGTAAGTCAAAATATATTATATATACTTTATGTTTTCATTATTATTTACAAACTCACCTGTATGCAAATGAGGGTGTTGTAATTAACCCTTTCTGTTGTTATAGACACGAAGGTAAATGATGCTGCTTCTCTGTTTATTTGGGATTTTTCATTTGCCGGTTTTTATTTTTTTTTCGTCGTTTCATATGTATATTTTGAGGGGGTGGAGTGTGAGGGTTTTTTAGGTGGTGTGGGGGATTTTCTTTCGGGTTGTGGGAATATTTAGAGGGGGATTTTTTAGGGGTGTGAGAGATTTTAGGTGGTGTGGGGATTTTCTTTAGGGTTGTGGAGAATTTTTAGGGTAGGGATTTTTTAATGTGGTTTGGGATTTTTTTTTAGGTGTAGAGATTTTTTTGGTATGACGAGTTTTAAGAGGGATGTGGGGATTTTTAGGGGTTTGAGGAATTTTTGGAGGGATGTGGGTTTTGGGGGGGTTATGGGGAATATTTTAAGGGGTGTGGTGATTTTTTTGGAGGAGAGAGAGAGAGAAGAACAGGGGGTGATAATATACCTCATCTGAATGGAACATATCAAGCCATAGAGACACAGGAAATACAACGACATACAAGAATTTATATACAATCTGACGTGTATTAGGAAAAAAAACACCTCAAACAAAACACACATCTCAAACACGTATTGTAAATTACAACGTTATACTGTGATATTCGAGGCATGGACGTGGTAGTGGTGTTTGGGATGTGAAAGAACTTAGTTATGTACAGATGATGTTGCAATTTACCTTTTGTCGTATTGGTTATTTGGGGTGTGTGTGTGTGTGTGTGTGTGTGTGTGTGTGTGTGTGTGTGTGTGTGTGTGTGTGTGTGTTATGTAATCTATCTACCGACACGTGAAATGGCCTCCTTCTCATCCAGGGGCCGTCATCTGGTATTATTACAGTAGGTTAGGTTAGGTTAGGTTGGTTAAGAATTATATAGTCTCATTGTATAGTGTCATTACCTTACCACCTTCCTAACTACCTACTTACCTCACCCCCTCCTCCTTTACTCTCCTACAATAATATCTTGAACGTTTCTCCTCCTCTTCCTTCTCCTCCTCCTCCTCCTTCTCCTCCTCCTCCTTCTCCCTCCTCCTCCTTCTCCCTCCTGTCATCTGCATCTCATCTCTCCCTCTTCCTCCTTCTCCGGGGATCCTAACACCATTGGATTGGGAAATTCGAAGGGCAGGTAGGGGAGGAAGGAAGAGAGACAGTTGTGAGGAGAGACACGAAACAGGGAAGGAAGGAAAAATAGATATTGAGAGAGAGAGAGAGAGAGAGTACATTACATCTCGGGGCCCCACATCCCAGGTTCCCGGTTCCAACCATATAATAACACCGCTTCCAATAACGTGTGACCGCAGAAGGTATATAGCCTGGAGGCCCAACGCGTCGATCTACCTACCGCCCTGCATCTTGGGGGTGGAGGGAGGCGAGGTCAAAGGTCAGTTGACAGGTGGGTAACGAGGGCTATGATTGGTCCACGCCCCCTGCAGCCCAAACAGCAGCTCCCGACAAACCAAAGCCAAGCCAAGCCAAGTCAAGCCATTCTCATCCCACAGCTGCTTTCACGCGGGGCTCTGGCTGGCTCAAGACCTCGTGTTGGTTTAATTATTATCACTTCTTAATTTTATTGTATCCCTGGAAGGTTTTCTTTGTGTCTTGGTCTGGGGGTTTTTGTGTGTGTGTGTGTTTTTGGGGGATTTTCTGTTGTTTTCTATTTTTTGTGGTGTTTTTCATTTGTGTTCTCATCTGTTTTGTGGTGTGTTTCGTGTGTTCTGTTTTTGTGGTGTTTTCCGATGTGTTCTGTTTTTGTGGTGTTTTCTGATGTGTTCTGTTTTGTGGTGTTTTCTGATGTGTTCTGTTTTGTGATGTTTTCCGATGTGTTCTGTTTGTGGTTTGTGTTTTTGTTTTTGTGAGTGTTTTTCCGATGTGTTCTGTTTTGTGGTGTTTTTCTGATGTGTTCTGTTTTGTGATGTTTTCTGATGTGTTCTGTTTTTGTGATGTTTTCCGATGTGTTCTGTTTTTGTGGTGTTTTCCGATGTGTTCTGTTTTTGTGATGTTTTCCGATGTGTTCTGTTTGTGATGTTTCCGATGTTTCTGTTTTGTGGTGTTTTCTGATGTGTTTGTTTTGTGATGTTTTCTGATGTGTTCTGTTTTTTGTGTTTTCTGTGTTCTGTTTTTGTGATGTTTCCGATGTGTTCTGTTTTTGTGATGTTTCCGATGTGTTCTGTTTTTGTGGTGTTTTCGATGTGTTCTGTTTTTGTGATGTTTTCTGATGTGTTCTGTTTTGTGGTGTTTTCCGATGTGTTCTGTTTTGTGGTGTTTTCCGATGTGTTCTGTTTTGTGATGTTTCGATGTGTTCTGTTTTTGTGATGTTTTCTGATGTGTTTCTGTTTTGTGGTGTTTTTGATGTGTTCTGTTTTTGTGATGTTTCCGATGTGTTCTGTTTTTGTGGTGTTTTCGATGTGTGTTCTGTTTTGTGATGTTTTCTGATGTGTTCTGTTTTTGTGGTGTTTTCCGATGTGTTCTGTTTTTGTGATGTTTTCCGATGTGTTCTGTTTTTGTGGTGTTTTCCGATGTGTTCTGTTTTTGTGGTGTTTTCCGATGTGTTCTGTTTTTGTGATGTTTTCTGATGTGTTCTGTTTTTGTGGTGTTTTCCGATGTGTTCTGTTTTTGTGATGTTTTCCGATGTGTTCTGTTTTTGTGGTGTTTTCTGTTTGTTTTGTGTTTTGTGTGTTCTGTTTTTGTGTGTTTCGATTATTCTGTTTTGTGGTGTTTTCGATGTGTTCTGTTTTGTGATGTTTTCCGACGTTCTGTTTTGTGTGTTTTTGATGTGTTCTGTTTTGTGGTGTTTCTGATTGTTTTTTTGGTGTTTTGTTTTTGTTTTGTGGTGTTTCATGCTGTTTTGTGATGTTTCGGTGTTCTGTTTTGTGGTGTTTTGATGTGTTCTGTTTTTGTGTGTTTTCCGATGTGTTCTGTTTTATGTTTTGATGTGTTCTGTTTTTGTGATGTTTTTTGATGTGTTCTACCATTTCTTATACTTTATTCTGGTGTTTTTTTTGTGTGTTTCTTATCCCGTTCTTTTATTTCATGATCTTTATTCTAATTTTCTTAGATTTTCTCTCTTGTGTTTTCATCAAGATTCCATCTGAGTTTATTTAATTTTCCTTGTTTTTATTGTTTTTTTTTAATTATTGATATTGAATTTTTCTAATTGTCCTTAAAGTTTCTTATTTGACAGTTTATAAAGAAATTAATATTGTGCATCTCTCTCTCTCTCTCTCTCTCTCTCTCTCTCTCTCTCTCTCTCTCTCGTCAACACGCTGCAGGATAGATACTCATATAGCCTCTACTTCCCTGAGGCTATTAAGACTCAGAGTGAAGTGAGTGAGAAGCTTTACTGATTAAATCTTCTGTCTGGAGGTGCTGTGAGGAGGAGGAGGAGGAGGAGGAAGAAGGAGGAGGAAGGAGGAAGAAGAGGAGGAGGAGGAGGAAGAAGAGAGGGGGAGGAGGAGGAGGAAGAAGAGGGAGGCGGAGGAGGAAGAAGAGAGGGAGGAGGAGGAAGAAGAAAGAGGGAGGAGGAGGAGAGAAGGAGGAAGAGAGAGGAGGAGGAGGGAGGAGGGAGGAGGGAAGAAGAGGGAGGGGAGGAGGAGGGAGGTAGGGAGGAGGGGAGGAGGGAGGAGGAGGAGGAAGAAGAGAGAGGGAGGAGGAGAAGAAGAGGGAGGAGGAGGAGGAGGAGGAGGAGGTGGGAGGAGGGGGAAGAGGGAGGTGGAGGAGGAAGAGAAGAAGGAGGAGGAGGAGGAGGAGGAGGAGAAGGAGGTAGGAGGAGGAGGAAGAGGGAGGAGGAGGAGGGAGAAGAAGAAGGAGGAAGAAGAGGGAGGAGGAGGAGGAAGAGGAGGAGGAGGAGGAGGAAGAAGAGGAGGAGGAGGAGGAGGAGGAGAAGGAGGTGGGGAGGAGGAATGAGATTGTTTGCTGTAAATGAAGGAATGAAAGGTACGACAGACAGACAGACAGAACAGCTAAATTGTTAATCATTGTAGGTGTATAGGGATTATTCGATTACTTTGTATGTATGTGTGTGTATAAGTACATACATACATACATCTATACATTACTTACATACATACATACATACATACATACATACATACATACATACATACATACATACATACATACATACTCTGGCCAGACGAACACTCCCTCGGGTAATCTTTTGCTGACGAAAAAAAAAACATAAATGGTGTCGGAAATTCGGTCAAGAGATCTAATACCTCCAGCTAACCCCACTACCTCCCTCCTTCCTTGTCTTCATCTTTCTCCTCCATCCCTACCTCTCTCCTTCCTCCCTTTCTCTCCCCCCTCCCCTTCCTACCTCTCTCTCACTCCTCCCCGCCCTCTCTCCCTCCCTCCTTCTCTCCCCCTCTCCCCTTCCTACCTCCTTCACTCCCTTCCTCCCCCTCTCCCCTTCCTCCCTCTCCCCTTCCTCCCTCTCTCCCTCCTCCACCTCCCCCTCTCTCCCTCACCACCACATAGTTATCACCTCCCACATCTACGTTCCGCGCACGTCTCACCTCCTGGCCCCCCAGAGGTTTTATCGGCCGATCGCAGTGAACGGTTATCACTAGATCATCTGTGGTTAATTGCCAGAAAGAAAAAGTAAAAAAAAAAGATTAACTATTTGCACAACCATTACTGCAACGTGGGAGGAGATGAGGTTGAATTCAAACGTATGCATACAAGGGGTCCGTCTCTGATTGGGTCTTATCCTCTATGACGTCACAACTTGTCATCCAATAGTTAAAAACCCTCTAAGTTAAAATAAGTTATTCTAAACCTGAAGATGAAGTTTAATAATAATGAACTTTGTCAAATTTTAACTCTATAACCTGGACAAGATTGACCATCATTAACTAGGAACATGGACCTATCAGCGAGTCTCATACCCGCATTTAGAGTGGATTTTGCTTCTTTTTTCAATTTTTTATTCGGAGACGTGAAGGCGGGTGAGCGGGTGGGTTGGGTGGGTCCCTGCGTATGCCAGGTTCTTCTGCGACTTCTGCTGCGTGAAAGAAATGTAGTTTTTGGCAGCTGCTGTACATGCTCTGAGCCCCTGACTGCCTGATGGAATTACAATGGCGGTCTTACAGCTCTTGTCTCCTCAGTGTTAGAGATAGTGAGAGTATCGTCAGTGTTAGTGAGAGTATCGTCAGTGTTAGTGAGAGTATCGTCAGTGTTAGAGTATCGTCAGTGTTAGAGATAGTGAGAGTATCGTCAGTGTTAGTGAGAGTATCGTCAGTGTTAGTGAGAGTATCGTCAGTGTTAGTGAGAGTATCGTCAGTGTTAGTGAGAATGTCAGTGTTAGTGAGAGTATCGTCAGTGTTAGTGAGAGTATCGTCAGTGTTAGAGATAGTACAGTGTCTCTCTCTCTGTGACCCCTTATAATAGAAAGAGGAGAGACTTCAATTTTGTCTTTTATCATAATATCTCTTAATAGATCTGTCCTAATAGACCCAGTCCTAATAGACCCTAGTCCTAATAGACCCTAGTCCTAATAGACCCTAGTCCTAATAGACCTCCAGTCCCTATAGACCCCAGTCCTTGGAGCCCAGTCCTATAGGCCAGTCCTAATAGACCCTAGTCCTGGGCCTCAGTCCCTAATAGACCCCAGTCCTAATAGACCCCAGTCCTAATAGACCCCAGTCCTAATGGAGCCCCAGTCCTAATAGACCCTAGTCCTAATAGACCCTAGTCCTAATAGACCCCAGTCCTAATAGACCCCAGTCCTAATAGACCCCAGTCCTAATAGACCTCAGTCCTAATAGACCCCAGTCCTAATAGACCCCAGTCCTAATAGACTCCAGTCTAATAGACCCCAGTCCTAATAGACCCCAGTCTAATCAGACTCAGTCTAGCTCCAGGCCCCAGTCCTAATAGACCCCAGTCTAATAGACCCCAGTCCTAATAGGCCCCAGTCTAATAGACCTCCAGTCCTAATAGACCCCAGTCTAATAGACCCCAGTCCTAATAGACCCCAGTCCTAATAGACCCCAGTCTAATAGACCCCAGTCCTAATAGACCTCAGTCCTCATAGATCCTAATTGAAATCGGCATCAGTCTATACGATTAGGTTAGTTAAAGAGGAAAAATTTAATTTAGGTCAGGTCAGGTTAGGTCAGGTCAGGTTGGTTAGGTCAGGTTAGGTCAGGTCAGGTCAGGTCAGGTTAGGTCAGGTCAGGTTAGGTTAGGTTAGGTTCTTTAAAAATAAGGGGACAGGAGAAGGGAGAAAGGGGAAGGGGAGATGGGACAGGGTAAGAAGTAGAAGACAGAGAGGAGAAAAGGAGAGGGGGAGGGAGATAGAGAGAGGAGTAAGGAGGGAGAGAGAGAGGGGGAAGTAATTGACCCCAACCAATCATTTACTCTTGAAGTACCAAGCAAGCAGTTAGATAATCACTTAGTCACTATAACTACCACGTAAACACAGACAGCCATTTTAAGAACAAGTAGTCATTAAACCACGCAACTAAGTAATTACCTTTCTCCCCCCTCCCCCAAAAACAATAACAAGTAAATGCTAATTGTGTAACTATACTGCATAGATAAACTAGCCGCTCTAACTAGTGGTTAACTATCCCCTAACCTCGAGGATAGGTATTAATGTTTTTGCCCAGTCGTCTTTGTAGTGAGGCGAGGTAGTGTCGTCCTCGAAAGTAGCAGGGGTTATTGTCGTCCTCGGAATAGTAGAGGTTATTATCGTCCTCAATGTAGGGGTTATTGTCGTCCTCGAAGTAGCAGGGGTTATTGTCGTCCTCGAAATAGTAGAGGTTATTATCGTCCTCGAAGTAGCAGGGTTATTGTCGTCCTCAAGTAGCAGGGTTATTGTCGTCCTCCAATGTTGAGGGTTATTGTCGTCCTCAAGTAGCAGAGGGTTATTGTCGTCCTCAAGTAGCAGGGTTATTATCGTCCTCGAAGTAGCAGGGTTATTGTCGTCCTCAAGTAGGAGGTTATTGTCGTCGCAAGTATAGAGGTTATTGTCGTCCTCAAGTAGCAGAGTTATTCGTCCTCAGTAGCAGAGGTTATTGTCGTCCTCAGTAGCAAGAGGTCATTGTCGTCCTCAAGTAGCAGGGGTTATTGTCGTCCTCAAGTAGCAGAGGTTATTGTCGTCCTCGGTAGCAGAGGTTATGTCGTCCTCAATGGGGGTTATTGTCGTCCTCAAGTAGGAGGTTATGTCGTCCTCGAAGTAGCAGGGTTATTGTCGTCCTCGAAGTAGCAGAGGTTATTGTCGTCCTCAAGTAGAGGTTATTGTCGTCCTCGAAGTAGCAGAGGTTATTGTCGTCCTCAAGTAGCAGGGTTATTGTCGTCCTCGAAGTGAGGTTATTGTCGTCCTCAAAGTGGGGTTATTGTCGTCCTCAGTAGCAGGGGTTATTATCGTCCTCGAAGTAGCAGGGTTATTATCGTCCTCGAAGTGGGGTTATTATCGTCCTCGAAAGTAGCAGGGGATTGTGTCGTCCTCGAAGTAGCAGGGGTTATTATCGTCCTCAGTAGCAGGGGTTGTCGTCCTCGAAGTAGCAGGTTATTATCGTCCTCGAAGTAGCAGGGGTTATTATCGTCCTCGAAGTAGCAGGGTTATTATCGTCCTCGAAGTAGCAGGGGTAATGGTCGTCTTCGAGTTTGTTCCTCAAGACACTGTTCTTCTGGTTGTCCTTGAGGCGTTCAGTCTTTTAGCTCCGTTTCAGCTATATGAATGCCTTTACTGACTGCCTGACTGACTGACTGAGAGTAAAATTCTCATACTAATGGTTTAACAATTTATCCCTTCCTGCCCTTCCCTTTCCCTCCTTCCTCTCTCCTCCCTCCTCCTCTCCTCCTCCTCCCCTCTCTCTCCTCCCTCTCCTCCCCTCCCCCCACTTCCCCCTCTCTCCTCAAATCATCTCATACATTATTTCCCTCCCCTTAATACCCCACCGTACACAACACACACACACACACACACACACACACAAGAAAAACAAACTAACTTAACTTTGCATTCGTTTTAATATGCAAATATGGTGCAGTTGTAAATGGCTTCTGAAAGTTAAATTCTTCTTCTGAGTTTATAGGACACGATGTTGTGTGTGTGTGTGTGTGTGTATATATATGTGTGTGTGTGTGTGTGTGTGTGTGTGTGTGAGCATGTATATATGTATGTGTGTGTGTGTGTGTGTGTATGCGCGCATGCTAATAAGACACAAGATTACACCTGTAAACTTATATATTAGCTACAGGTGACTACTAGACACAGGTAACACATTCTTTAACGCACCCAATAAGACAAAGTACCTGTCCATAATATCCACTGCAAACCTCTGATGTATCACAGTGTTGACGGCTCTGTCTGTCTGTCTGTCTGTCTGTCTGCGTCACGTTATTGACATAATGGCATCATCCCAGGTTGCGTCTCTTGATTGGTTGAGAGAACACAGGTGTGAACTATTAAACCATATCAAAACACGTTAATTACCTGTACCTGGATCTCCTCACCTGTGCATCTCACTCAAGCAACTTTCTTCTCCTCAACTAATGAGTTAAAGAATTGTTTTGTTTTGTTTTGTTTTGATTCTCCACACAAACAAACGCAAGCAAGTGTAATTAATTAATACCTTAGTTTTGTTTTATTTCTACTACTACTACTTTTTTTTTTTTTCGTGGCCTCCAGCCTCCCCAATAGCCACACCTTCGCCACCATTTATTTACCTTAATATTAAATATCCTAATACATAATAAGCTATCCTATCTGTGTTAAATTAGTTGAGCCGGAATCTATGCAGGCATTCAGTGACTGTAGCCTCATAGTCAATATCGGCAGCAGTTGTGGAGTAGGGGCAGAAGCTCTCGTTCCCTGAGGCGAAGCAAAAGCCGACCGAAAGGAGAAAGGACAGTCGACATCTCATCAGGCTGTAACATAACTTCGGGCTGCTGCTTCTGTTCGGAGATCAACTCCGCGAGTCTGGCGTAGAAACATCTTGCACTTGGGCCCACATCACGGGGTTGTGAACACTGAGAGTGAGCTGCCCTGATCAACGTTTTGAATTCTCTCCCCATATGCCCTTCTCTTGTCGTTCTCATTCCTCCTATGTGCAGCATCGAGAGCTAGGTTACGGTGACAAGCGGCCATGGGATCAAAAATCCTGATGTCGAAGAAAGCTCGTTGTCCGTCCGAATCCTCGAGCACTGACGTCCACACGGGCTTCGTTAGATGTGTTTGAAGTCCTGTGTTGGAAGATCTCGCCATCCAATGGAAGGAGGTCGGTTCTACCATGACGTCCCGGCAGATTTCCTTCAACATATTTGCTGTGAGATCCTTACCTCGTCATGCCTCATGCATATGAAGCCCCCTTCTTGCAGACCATGGCGTGATCACCATCATAGGAAGAGCCACACGCATTGGGAGGGCAAACCATCTACTGGCCAACCGTACCTTAGAGCAATGGCATCTGTAAATTCTTGTTTTTTAAGGCTGAAACCATTTGCCCTTATCGGTAACGTAGTTAACCAGTTCGAGGCGGCCACCTCCCGCGCTATAGCTACTTTTTTGTCAAATTTTTTGAACCTGCAGCAATAGTTGCTGCAACATGTCATTTGGCAGTGCTGCCGATCTGTTGTAATGGACCTACGGATCTTATTTACTACTACTCTACTACTACTACTACTACTACCCCTTCAACATCAAGACACACACACACACACACACACACACACACACACACCACATTCATAAAAACACAAACATATTTACTCATCTTGTCTGCTTCCTGCCTTCCTCCCACTCCTTTCCTCTCATCTCCCTCTCCCCTCCTCTCCTCTCCCTCCCGCTCTCCCTTTCCCTCCTCCTCTCCTCCCGCTCTCCATTTCTCCTCTCCTCTCATCTCCTCTCCTCTCCCTCCCCTTTCCCTTTCCTCCTCTCCTCTCATCCTCTCTCCCTCTCCCCCTCCCCTTCTCCCTTTCCCACTCCTCTTCTCTCCTCTCCTTTCCCCTCCCTCTCCTCTCCTCTCCTCTCCTCTCCTCTCCTCTCCCTTTCCTCTCCTCTCCTCTCCTCTCCCTTTCCCCTCCTCTCCTCTCCTCTCCTCTCCCTCCCCTCTCCCTTTCCCCACTCCTCTCCTCTCCCTCCCGCTTTCCCTTTCCCCTCCTCTCCTCTCCATCTCCTCTCCTCTCCCTCCCCTTTCCTTCCACTCCTCTCCTCTCATCTCCCTCCCGCTCTCCTTTCCCCTCCTCTCATCTCCTCTCCTCTCCTCTCCTCTCTCTCCCTAAAAAAACAACACCCGCACAGGTAAGCGAGGTAAGCTAATCGCTGCCCAAGGTAAAGACAATGTTTACGGGGTCGACACGCTGCTTCGAGCTACCGTTCGACCCAAGCGAGAGTCTGCAGTTAGAAAGTGGTTTGCATTTAATCTTTGTGGAGCCGCTTCGATGCGGAAGTGTGTGTGTGTGTGTGTGTGTGTGTGTGTGTGTGTGTGGGCGCGTGTGTGTGTGCGTGTGCGCGCGCGAGAGAAGAGTCCCTGAGCCTTGTTAACGAGGCGCTTCAAGAGTAACTGTTATGTATTGTAGTGTGTGTGTGTGTGTGTGTGTGTGTGTGTGTGTGTGTGTGTGCGCGCGCGCGGTGTGTGTGTGTGTGTGTGTGCGTGTGTGTGTGTGTGTGTGTGTTCTCCTCTCTCTCTCTCTCTCTCTTTTTCTCATGTTATTTATTGTAGCGTATAAGTTTCTCTCTCTCTCTCCCCTGTAGCACCCCCTCAGGCAATGCAACTTTCGTGGTGCACGCTTTTGCATATTTTTACAAGCATATTTCCTGTGTGTGTTGGTTTTTTCTCCCTCCCGTCATGAGCCACTAAGCAAGAAGCAGAGTGTGAAGAAAATACCAGTATTCTAAGATCATATATATTTACATAATAACGTCTTCGTTCGTTAAGTTGAATTAAGGAGGATTAGCTTAACTTGGATTGGTTTAGATTAGGTTGGGTTGGGTTGGCTTGGCTTGGCTTGGCTTGGGTTGGGTTGGGTTTGGGTTGGGTGGCTTGGCTTTGGGTTGGCTTGGCTTGGCTGGCTGGCTTCGGCAGCTTGGCTGCTTGGGTTTGATTAAGTAGGTTATGTTAGGTTAGCTTAGGTTAACATACTTTGATTAAATCCTTCGTTCTATTATCTCTTCTTAATATTATTGACCGCCAAACTAATACAGTTAAAACGGTAACAGTTAACAGTTTATTCATCAAACTGTAATGATGTGACAACAGTAGCAAGTGACTGGAACATGACAGGATCAACTGTTAGTGACTGGAAGATTGTGTGGGTGTCAGGCACGGAAAGGTGACTGGCTGACTGGCTTCTCCATTTTCAAATCGGCCACTTGATCTAATAGGTCTCCTCCCCCCGTCCTAATAGGTAACTAGTTCTAATGGGTTTTAGTGCTAATAGGCCCTAGAGTCTATTATAGGCCCCAGCCTTAATCGGTCCTTCCTAATAGGCCCTTAGTGCTAATAGGCTCCAGTCTTAATTGGTCCCATTCGTAAGGCCCTTGGTGCTAATAGGCCCTTGGTGCTAATAGGCCCTTGGTGCTAATAGGCCCTTGGTGCTAATAGGCTCCAGTCTTAATCGGTCCCTTTCCTAATAGGCCCTTGGTGCTAATAGGCCCCAGAGTTCATAGGCCCCAGGAGAAGAACAAGAAAATGAAGAACAACAACAACAGCCATTAAGACAGCAGCTATTAACAGACAACAGCGTGGCTATTTAACATCAACAGTAACAGCTTCAAGCCGCCTTAACGACAGCAATAGCGACCGTAGATACTGACAGCTGATGGAGGATGGACAGCTGCCAAAAAGGTGTCGACAGCTTCAACAACAGCGGGACAACAGCCAGGTGCAGCGAGATTAACAGCAGCTGTTTATGACTCAGTGGCAGTGAGATTAACACCTGGGAAACAACAGAAGGCACAGCAATAACATTTAACAGCAGGAGTAAAGAGATGTAAGAAGAGTAATAACAGCGCGGTAATCGCAGGAAGAAGAAATCACAGCAGTAACAGCAGCTGCAACCACACCAACATCCTCAACAGTAACAGCAATTACCCATTTAGTACACCAATAACAGGAATAACACAGCAGAACTCTACAGCAATAACATCCATAACACAGCAATAACAGGCATGGGCACAGCAGAACACCACAGCAATAACATCCTTAACACAGCAGAACAACACACCAATAACATCCTAACACAGCAGAACAACACAGCAATAACATCCCTAACACAGCAGAAACACCACACCAATAACATCCTTAACACAGGCACACCACACCCAATAACATCCTAACACAGCAGAACAACACACCAATAACATCCTTAACACAGCAGAACAACACAATCAATAACATCCTTAACACAGCAGAACAACACAATCAAATAACGTCCATAACACAGCAGAACAACACACTCAATAACATCCTTAACACAAGCAGAACAACACAGCACAACATCCTAATACAGCAGAACACAGCAATAACATCCCACAGCAGAACACCACACCAATAACATCCTTAACACAGCAGAACAACAACACACCAATAACGTCCTAACACAGCAGAACAACACACCAATAACATCCTAACACAGCAGAACACCACACCAATATCCTAACACAGCAGAACACCACACACCACAATCATGTCCTTGTACCACAGCAGAACAACACACCAATAACATCCTAACACAGCAGAGCAACACAATCTAATAACATCCTTAACACAGCAGAACAACACAGCAATGGCATCCTAACACAGCAGAAATTCACCACAGCAATACTGATCCAACACAGCAGAACACCACACCAATAACATCCTAACAATACAGAACACCACACCAATAACATCCTTAACACAGCAGAACACCACACCAATAACATCCTAACACAGCAGAACACCACACCAATAACATCCTTAACACAGCAGAACAACACAGCAATAACGTCCTTAACACAGCAGAACACCACACCAATAACAACATCCTTAACACAGCAGAACACTACACCTATAACATCCTCAACACAGCAGAACACCACAATCTTGTCAACGTCCCTAACACAGCAGAACACCACACCAAATACCGTCCTTAACACAGCAGAACACCACACCAATAACATCCTTAACACAGCAGAACATCACACCAATAACGTCCTTAACACAGCAGAACAACACACCAATAACATCCTTAACACAGCAGAACACCACACCAATAACATCCTTAACACAGCAGAACACCACACCAATAACGTCCCAATACAGCAGAACAACACACCAATAACGTCCCACAGCAGAACACACCAATAACATCCTAACACAGCAGAACACCACACCAATAACATCCCTTTAACACAGCAGAACAACACAGCAATAACGTCCTAACACAGCAGAACACTACACCAATAACGTCCCAACACAGCAGAACACTCCACACCAATAACGTCCTTAACACAGCAGAAACACACCAATAAACATCCTTAACACAGCAGAACATCACACCAATAACATCCCAACACAGCAGAACACCACACCAATAACACCCAACACAGCAGAACAACACACAGCACAACATCCTTAACACAGCAGAACACCACAGCAATAACATCCTAACACAGCAGAACACTGTACAGCAATAACATCCTAACACAGCAGAACACCACAGCAATAACATCCTAACACAGCAGAACAACACACCAATAACATCCTTGTCACAGCAGAACAACACAGCAATAGCATCCTAACACAGCAGCACCACCAATAACATCCTTAACACAGCAGAACACCACACCAATAACGTCTCATCAGCAGAACAACACACCAATAACATCCTTAAACACAGCACAACACAGCAATAATATCCTAACACAGCAGAACGCCAGCACAACATCCCAATACAGCAGAACAAATACACCAATAACATCCTAACACAGCAGAACAACACAGCAATAGCATCCTTAACACAGCAGAACACCACACCAATAACATCCTAACACAGCGCAGAACACCACACCAATAACGTCCTAACAGCAGAACAACACACCAATAACAACCTTAACACAGCAGAACACCACACCAATAACATCCCCAACACAGCAGAACACCACACCAATAACATCCTAACACAGCAGAACACCACACCACAATATCCTCTTAACACAGCAGAACACCACACCAATAACATCCTTACCACAGCAGAACACCTCACACCAATAACATCATCCCAACACAGCAGAACAACACACCACAACAACATCCCAACACAGCAGAACACCACACCAATAACACATCCTTAACACAGCAGAACACCACAGCAATAACATCCTAACACAGCAGAACACCACACCAATAAAATCCTTAACACAAGCAGAACAACACACACCAATAACATCCTTAACACAGCAGAACAATACCACCAATAACGTCCTTAACACTGTTAAGAACAACACACCAATAACATCCTTAACACAGCAGAACAACACAGCAATAACATCCAACACAGCAGAACAACACAGCAATAACATCCCACAGCAGAACAACACACCAATAACATCCTTAACACAGCAGAACAACACACCAATAACATCCTCAACACAGCAGAACAACACACCAATAATATCCTCAACACAGCAGAACACCACAGCAATAACATAATTTAACACAGCAGAACACCACAGCAATAACATCCTTAACACAGCAGAACAACACACCAATAACATCCTTAACACAGCAGAACAACACAGCCATAACATCCTTAACACAGCAGAACACCACAGCAATAACATCCTAAACACAGCAGAACACCACAGCAATAACATCCTTAACACAGCAGAACAACACGCCAATAACATCCTTAACACAGCAGAACACCACAGCCACAGCAATAACATCCTAAACACAGCAGAACACCACAGCAATAACATCCTTAACACAGCAGAACAACACGCCAATAACATCCTTAACACAGCAGAACACCACAGCAATAACATCAACACAGCAGAACCACCACAGCAATAACATCAGCCAACACCAATAACATCCTAAACACAGCAGAACACCACAGCAATAACATCGTAACACAGCAGAACACCGACCAATAACGTCATAACACAGCAGAGACACCACAGCAATAACATCGTAACACACCAATAACATCCTAAACACGGCAGAACACCACAGCAATAACGTCGCCAACACAGCAGAACACACCAATAACGTCGTAACACAGCAGAACGCAAACCAGTAACATCGCCAACACGGCAGAACACCACACCAATAACGTCGCCAACGCAGCCAGAACACCACACCAATAACATCCTTAACACAGCAGAACAACACACCAATAACGTCGTAACACCAATAACAACCTAAAACGGCAGGAGTGACAAAAAGTATCTGAACCCCCAGCCATCTCACTACCCACCTGAAGGGGATATAAAGGATCATTCTGTAGGGGATTTAACACTTGCCTGGGTTTATGGAGGCGAGACTGAAGGACTTAGCCCGGGATGCTTATAGACGTTGGTATCTGTGCCTCCTCGTAACTTGGTGGTGGTGAGAGAGAGAGAGAGAGAGAAAGAAAGAAAGAGAGAGAGAGACAGAACGTAATTAATAGGAAGAAAGAAAGCAAGCAAGCAAGCAACAGTCAGACAGACAGAGCTACCTGCTACACGTAAAAGTCACTCTGTGTAAAGTTTCCCTTCATTGCACTACATGATTTGACTTCTTCAGGTTGTAGTTTATTAAGAGGGAATTTTAAAACCTAATTTGTGTACGTCTAAATTATAGGTGGAATATCTACCACTTAACTAAGATTTGACGTTTAGTTTAAGTGAGCATAAAGAAGATGGTCATTTAGAGGGAAAATTTATCGTAAGGATGTTTGAGAATTGATCTTTCTTGTCGTGAAGTAAATACGGGGATTTGAGTTATTTATCACATATATCCAGGTTAAGAATCTATCGTAAGTTAGAAAGAAAGGGAGGAGTGGGAGGGGAAGGGAGGGAGGTAGGTAGGTTAAGTAGGGGTGAATATTTTAGACGTAAGGATATTTTAAGGAGCATCTCTCTCTGCCGACCGTCTTTAATTCCACCGCGTCGCCCCACCTACTATGAATGGCCAGGCGGGTGTCTTTAACGACCGTCCCTAGTGATCCATGAAGAACTACTACCTTAACCCCGCTTAACTACCCTCTCCTCACCCAACTTACCCACCCTTACCCTACCCACCCCTTACCCACCTATCCCACCCAACCCACCCCTTACCCATCCAACTCACCCACCCGACCACCCATGCCCACCTGGATACCCACTTTAAGACTCAAACACACCCTGAGGTCTGTCTACTCAGCACTCAAACACTTTCCGAAGAACTTGAGAAACAACTTGAGGTTATTGGAGTATGGCTTCAAGGAGTAGATCCGAGGGAGCATGAAGCAATCAATGTCCTACTCCTGCCGGTCATTTCTACCATGAAGGACCGGTTAATGGTGGCTAGATAAAGCCTCCTTAAAGCGCCGGTCGCATCTTCCATAGAGCCATTAAACGCCATGAACCATAATTTTTAACCTCCGAAGCTTCTAATTGTTTTGTCTTATGTGTTACACCATAAGAGAAACACTAACACCCTGAGTCTCTTAAAGGAGGGGTGGGGGGGGGGGTTAAAGCTTTAATTAATCTCCATTGTAACTAAAGATCAACGTGTCTGGTTAAGGTCGAGTCTTAGTGTAATTCTGACGCCATTTTATCCACCATCTGTGCTTTTAATGTGGTTTTGATTTTATCTGGTTATGGTAGAGTCTCAGTGTTGTTCCGACGCCATTTTGTTCATCCTTTTCTATATTGTGTTTTTGGTTTAATTTAGACACTTATAAAGATGTTACCCCCTGTCGACATCACCTGTAGAGACTGACCTGTAGACGGGGACCTGTAGAGATTAACCTGGAAAAACTGACCTGTAGAGACTGACCTGTAGACGGGGACCTGTAGAGATTAACCTGGAAAAACTGACCTGTAGAGACTGACCTGTAGAGCCTGACCGGTAGATGGTGACCTGTAGACGATAACTTGTAGAGACTGACCTGTAAACTGTGACCTGTAGACGGAAGGTGTAGACCTAAGCCATTAGCCGGAAATTTGTAGACACAAACTGTAGACATTATCTCCGGAACTCCTCTGTAGACATAACCAGTAGAAGCAACTTATAGAAAGTACACCTTAGACAACCTGTAAACGTGAGTTGTAGGCAACCTGTGGACAGTATGGTGTAGACATACCTTAAGACAGTGGCTTGTAGACGATTCCTGTGATAGGTAACAAAGACGGGGAGGAGACAGTTACTGTACATAATCTTCAGACAGACGCACACTGTAAACAAGAACCTGTAGACAGAAGACGTAAACATGGGGTGCAGGAGGGAGGAGGCTGAGGGTGGCCCGCCGTGTGTACCGACCCCGGGAGAGCATGTGGCTAATGGCCTCTAACCTAATGCCTTGCGCCTGCCCTGCGTTATGTTAGTAATTGTTACTGGAGGCTACGGATGGGGAGGACCCCGTTCTACCCCGGCCAGGTCAGGCAGGTTTGGGACTTAAATATCATCGTCTGGTGGGTCGAGGTAGCTGGGAGGGTGGGTCGCCCCGCTGGGTTGGGTCGGGGTCGTGAGTGGGCTGTGTGGGGGCCCCAGGCAGGTGCAATAATGTTAGATGAGAGCCATCATTCCCGGTGGGGGCCCCAGGCAGGTGCAATAATGTTAGATGAGAGCCATCATTCCCGGCACACATGTTGATCACTGACTGGCATCGTCGTGCCTCGCCCGGAGCCAATCAGCCTGAGGCGCCCCACGCACGGGCCAACACGTGAGCAGCGCGCGCCGCTCGCTCCTCCTACTCCATCCTTATTGGCCCATCAAGTTTTCAGGCGACCAATCGTGAGGGAGGTGGGCCGGCCCATTTCCTGAACGGCATCTTCCGGGAAAGAAAGACCTAGTAATGGTTTCCTTGCCGTGGATTATATGCCCCTCTTCACTAAAAGAGGAGCAGGTAAGCATCACGGTTAGTCGGGGGAAGAAAATGTCTCGTATACATCTATCCAGATGCTGCCCGTGCCCTTCTGGCTCCGGGTGTGGGCATCGGTAGCGGGTATAGAGCAGGTGGGCCGTATGGGGATAAAGCTAGAGAACATTACAGGTGAACAGGTAGTCTAGCGCTGAAGGTCACAGTGAACAGTACTGGACGTGTGGGGCGGCGGCGCTGACGGTAGCTGCAGTAGTTGTAGTGGTGTCCGCCTGTTACTGACGAGAGACAGTGTTGTTGTGGTAGACTTTGAGTCCATCTCTCCCTTCTGGGAACGCTTATTGGGTAGAAATCTCGCTAAGTCTCTCCACGTGTTGAGATAGAGACTTAGTGAAGAGCTACAAGATGAAGTCGACGAGTATAGACGAGCCGAAGATGGAGACGCGGGTGTTGATGCCGGCAGAGTTCTCACTGGTGGTGACGGCGCGACCGCTGCCCCCGCTGGACCGTCTCGTGCCTGCTGAGGACTGCATCAAGGTGTGCGCCACTCGCCCTCTGCCAATCCAGACCCGCTACCTCCCCTTCAGCGGCACCGTCAGAGCGGACAACCTGCCGCTTCTCCCCTACCTCCCTCCCATGGACGTAAGTACCACCATCTCTTACCAGTGCTTTAACCAAACATTGTTTATCTGAGGGAGAGAGAGAGAGATGAAGTGCAGCATCAGTTCAGAACAAGACACATCCCACCTCACCTGTAGACGCACCCACAACAGACGTAGTTTAGATAGTCTTCCTGGTAAATACATTAAATAACCTCTAGAGTACTACTGAAGGAAGACTGAACTGTGAGGATCTGTAGACGAAATTATTCCATGGGATTTACACTCCAGGGTTGAGGTCCCAGCCTACTGAACGCTCACGAGTGTTCTCCTGTTGTCTCTCTCTTGTCTCTGTGCCTCTAAAGTCTCTCTTAGCGTTAGTATAATATGAGTTACTTGTAGTTTATATCTCTCTCTCTCTCAGTGTCTCTCTACATTGCTACAGTATCTCTAAGTTTCATTCTCATCTCTCTGAAGTGTCACTGCAATCTCTTCTTGTTAGTCACTGTCATCTCTCCAGGTCACTAAAAGCTCTATAGGTCTCACTGAAATCTCTGTCTCTGTCTCTCTAAAGTACTATATGATTATCTCTCTATCTGTCTCTCTAAAGTACTATATGATTATCTCTGTCTCTCTAAAGTACTATATGATTATCTCTCTATCTGTCTCTCTAAAGTACTATATGATTATCTCTGTCTCTCTAAAGTACTATATGATTATCTCTTCTAAAGTCTTCAAAGTACTATATGATTATCCATTCGTTGGTTCTAAAGTACTATATGATTTATCTCTGTCTCTAAAGTCTCTCTCAAAAAGCAATTATATGATTGTTCTCTGTCTTCAAAAGTCTCTCTCAAAGTACTATATGATTATCTCTCTCTAAAGCCCCCAAAGCACTATATGATTTGGCCCTCTGTCTCTTCTAAAAGTCTCTCTCAGCAATTATATGATTATCTCTCATCTGTCTCTAAAGCTTCTCTCAAAGTAATTACATGATTATCTCTATCTGTCTCTCTAAAGCACCATATGATTATCTCTCTCTCTCTCTGTCTCTAAAAGTCTCTCTCTAAAGTACTGTACATTTATTCTCTCTCTGTTCCTCTCTCTCTATCTGTCTCTCTAAAGTACTATATGATTATCTCTCTCTGTCTCTCTAAAGTCTCTCTCTAAAGTACTATATGATTATCTCTCTCTCTCTTTCTCTCTAAAGTACTATATGATTATCTCTCTCTCTGTCTCTCTAAAGTACTATATGATTATCTCTCTGTCTCTCTAAAGTCTCTCTCTAAAGTACTATATGATTATCTCTCTGTCTCTCTAAAGTCTCTCTCTAAAGTACTATATGATTATCTCTCTGTCTCTCTAAAGTCTCTCTCTAAAGTACTATATGATTATCTCTCTCTCTCTCTCTCTCTCTCTCTCTACCATAATACACGCAGTCATTCTAATACTATTTCTCCTCGATAGAAAACGCATTTCCTCACACCTCCAAAGAACTCTCACTGAACTTTTAAAACGCTTCTATCCCAAAATTTCAACAAAACAGGAGATAAAGTTTTAAAACACTTCTTCCATTAAATTTAAAAACTTTCAAGTGAAGCTTTTTAAAAAATTTTATCATTCGCTAAAAAAATAATACTTGATGACTTATTAAGACAGAAATATAGACACGTGTTTAGTCTCTCTTAACTCAGATAAACAAAGTTGTTAAATTTTAGTAATTAAGTAGTTAATGTGTGTGTGTGTGTGTGTGTGTGTGTTTCATATATGGATAAAAAAAATCCATATCATTTATAATTTGGTATATTAATTTCTATTCTAATTAGTAAATGTTAAAAAAAATCACTTATGTTCTAAAGAAATATTTCTCTACTAATTACCATAAAAAAACTAATAATACCTCTATGTTTTCTGCCGACTAAAAATTCACTAATTATCATCTGAAATGTTATTATTGACGTGAGAATTAATTGCAGTATATTTTCCTCCCTTCCACTGTGTTAATGTTAGTTGCCATGTTAAGTGGAAAATTCTCTCTTGTTAAATTCACTTTTACTTAACTCATTTTACGCCTTAACAAACCGTGAAAAGCTCATTTGGCATTACAAGTACCTTTCATGTCCTAAGATTATATGTACACTGTATATAAACATTATTACTTATTCGCCATTAACAATGTATACAGCCATGCTAACTCATTCCTCCGGCTAAATACACATGAGTACACATATATACATACATATAACACATTCACTCATACACTATACACCGCATACCATACACCACACCACCCCACACCGCGCATCGTATGTTAATCTTAGCCTTATTTAATTTACATAATCATTTAACAAGATAATTAACATGACTGTAAAGCATTACTAACACGGCACCACGTACAATTAGCAAACACCATCGGGCTATCACGTCGGGCTATCACATCGGGTTATCACGTGTAGTATAAACGATTGTCTTGGCGATCTACCCGACAGGCCGACAAGAGTACCTGATAATTTTATACAAGGGAGACGAGAGGATAATTATGTAGTACAGGTAGTGAAGCCGTAGGTAGTCACAGGTCCCAGGTACTCACAGGTATAGGTACAGGTTCAACACGTGTCACTAGGCTGGTGTGTTTGAGTTACTTGTGCGCGTTGCAAGTCACATGTGCACCTTGTAATTGACATATGTGTCTTGTCAGTCACATATGCGTCTTGTAAATCACATATGCATCAAGAGTAAAATAATAATCCTGAAAAAATAATAACATTTACTTTCGCTGTCTCTTATTAAACTCTTAAGAGGAAAGAGGGAGGGAAAAGCACCAGCCTCACCCCCACGAAATTTATACACACAAAAAATGTTTGTCTTTCCCCCTCCCCTCCCCTCTTCCCCCTCCCCCCTTCCCCTTACCCCTTCCCCTTACCCCCCCTTCCCCTTTCCGTAAGATAATACTGAGTCTCAAGATAGCCAACGTGTCTAACTCAACCTCTTTTTAATAATCACGGCTGGAAAGTGTGGTGGTGGTGGTGACGATGGTGGATAAGATTTCTCAACACAGGAAGTCTCTCTCTCTCTCTCTCTCTCTCTCTCTCACTAAGTTATTCGTGGGGTCATTCACTTATTCTCTCGCTTATTCGGTTATTCAGTCACTCATTATTTCGCTTATTCAGAGGCTCACTCACTCACTTACTTAAAGTCTTTGGGTTCATCCAGTTTCCCTTCCTGGAGCCGACAACACACACACACACACACTAACACACACACACACACACACACACACACACACACACACACACACACACACACACACACACACACACACACACACACACACACACACACCAAACCTAAACTATACACTTTGATATCACAACCCTAAGTGCTTTGTTGGGTGCTGCTGGATTTTAGCGTAAGAGAGAGAGAGACGGGGAGGAGAGAGTTTGCGTGTGAGAAGGGAGGAGGAGGAGGAGAAAGAGAGGGGGAGGGAGACGATGAGAGAAGGGGGGTGAGATGGGGGAGTAACTAGGAGAAAGAAGGGAGAAGCTAGAGGGAGGAGAAGGTGAGAGAGAGAGAGAAAGAGAGCAACAAGATAAACTCCAGCCGTCTTATCTCTTTGAACGGTCTCTAATCAACAAAAACAAGACCCCAAAAACAGAAGACCTCCGCCACTATACCAGTCATAAACTAATGTACTTGCTGCTACCGTGTCACTTGTGTAGTCTTTGAGTTGACCGCTGGCGTCACCCACACACACATAAAATATTCGCTCGCCTCAGGGACCTATTCCAGAACTGTTCATATACCAGGGAGAGAGAGAGAGAGAGAGAGAGAGAGAGAGAGAGAGAGAGAGATAAAAACTACAGGTATAGGTAAACAATTAGAGATAATGAGAGAGAAAAATAGATATATGAAAGAAAAAAGAGAATACTGTAATTCAGACTAACGGCACCTACCACTACCACCACCACCACTACCAGTAGAATAAACGCCCCAGAGAACGAAGCCTTTGCTAGCTACCTACGGACACCGACCACAGACAATTACCCAGTACCACCGCCCTGTGTAGTCATGTGCCCGTCCCTCCCGGCTACCCTCCAAGCGACCCCGTCCCGATCCCTTCATACAGCATCGACCTCGGTTTCGTTATGTGACTTTAACAAATATTCTTCTATCTCTTTCTTTTGTCTCTCTCACTCTACATATACATTACGATCTGTGGTAATTCTTCACGTTATAAATTTTGTTTTTGAGTTAGTGGTGTAGTAAGGATCATGACTGTGAAGAGAGTTTATGCTGAATTGAAAGAACGGGAAGATTTTTTTTTAAGTGTATAAAAGTCTGGTCCAAGTGAGTGAGGGAGTTTCCCCCGTTATTGTCTTTTGCTGGTGTTTTCCTCTTTATTTTCTTTCTTTCTTTCTTTCTTTCTTATAATTTTATGTATCTTGTGAGGTACCCGCCCTTCACGCCTCACTCTTGATGCTGCTGCCGTTGTTGTTGTCATATCGACGGTAATGTGTGATTTAGAGATGAGGTTTAATGTAATCTCATCCTCCTTCCCTGCTCCTCCTGCTCTTCTTTCTCTTCCTTCTTCTCCTGTTACCTTTCCTTCTCCTCATTTTTGTTCTCTTTCTCTCTCTCTTTCATCTTCCCTCTATCTCTCTGGCTACACCGTCTTCGTCTGTCAGTTACCCTTCCACTTCGTCTCCTTCACCTCCACTGCCATAGTCCCCTTGATGCCTAGTTTAAACCCTGTGATCTACTTCCTTCACCTGCTGAGGTGCTTATGATCTCCATCTCTCCGCCTCCCTCTTATCTCTCCCGGCCAGACCGCTAGGAGATACGAACACGCATTTGCATCTGCAGGTCATATTCACAGCCAAGTTACCTTTGGGTCTGTCTTTAAACTTACGACGATTATCTCCGCTAATAATGATTTGTTTGCCGTTAAGATAAAAAAAATAGCAAAAACTCTTTATTTACGATGACCCGAAACGCAGTGCGAATAATAAACATGAATATGGAGGAGGAACCGCAGAATTACCGTCATTAATTTGGTAAAGAGGCTCAGAGGGCCGAGTTCTGAATCACAATTATTAATTAAGTAAAGGAGGCGAGGAGGGACGGTCGGTTGGGCACGGCAGGGGGGGAAGGAAGGGGACTTGACTCACAGAGGGAGTTAATTCAGGGAGGACTTAACTCAGGGAGGATATTGCTCAGGGGAAGACCTGGCTCAGAGGGAGCACTTAACTCAGGGAAGGCCTGGCTCAGGGGGAGCACTTAACTCAGGGAGGACCTGGCTCGAGGGAACGGATGCTGCGAGCCAGAGCAGAACGAGATGACCGGCCGTCCCTTTGTCTTGTGGCGGTGAATCACGTTCTCTAGCGAGCTGACCTTAATGTCCTGCCCAGGAAGCTGCCGCGGCGGCCCCAGGCGACGGCTCCTTATTCCGTGTGGCTCTGGGAAGAGGAATGGTAGGAGAGAAGAAAGGAAGGAAGAGAGGAAGAGGAAGGGAAGGAAGAGTGGAAGTAGCAGGGTAGCGGTGCTAGATGAGAGGAAGGGATAAGGACTTGTAAAAGAGGAGCAAGAGGAAGGTGAATATGGGAAGGAGGGAACAGGTAAAGACTCGGTTACAAGGTTAATGTAAAGGGTCAGGTTAATTTACTGAGGGCGTGAGAGGCTTCCCTAAGGAGACAGGCGGACACCTCGGGGAGGGAGAGACACTGCAGCTAAGAGACAATCCTGAGGAAATGGTTCTGTAATGACAAGTGCGAGGGACGGGTTAATAAGGAAAATAAGTACTTAAGTAGGACTTTAAGGATCTGTAAATACATCCTTGACAAAGAACCTATGAACCCGCAGGAACTGTCCTCTTAAGAAGGAGTTGTTCGGCGTCTTTATGTGTTGCATCATGAAACATGTATGAACTCATCCCGGGTTATATCATGTTTACTGGTGTGTCTCGGGCGTAAGGAAGCCTCTGTGTAAGACTTGTTGGTAAGCTTCTTAAGGTTTTAAGCTAAGATTTCAGAACTTCTTGCTAGAGCGTAACGTGTCTTTTTTTAAGCTTCTCATGGACTACCTTCATTGTGTGTGTTTGTTTGTGTACAAGTGTTGTGCGCGCGAGTGTCGTGGTCTTACAGGTTGATGATAAAAATAGTGTAAATTATTACAGCATAGCTCAGTTGTGACAGGTGACTAATTATGGTTATCTCTCCTCAGGTGCGGTCCAGGTATGGCGGCTACGACTCCGTGGACGAGGAGGGGCGACGGACATGTAACTGGGTTCGCTTCCTCAAGGTGGCGCCCGTCTACTCCCATGAAGTTAATCTGGTGGGGCGGCGAGCTGGTCCTCGGGGCGACGTGGTATTCGAAGTCGTCCGAGAGATCCTGCCCGGAGGCGAACTCCTGGCGTTCCTGCTGCCGGACATGAACGGAGAGAACGCCTTACTTCTGCCGGCACTGACACTTATTAGGTCATCACTCTACCGCCGCACCATTGATTCTATCATGGCTGAGGCGCCACTGGACTTGTCCAGGTCCCTGCTGACCTCTCCTCCCCCTCGCCCTACCAACACAAGCGCTTTGTCCCGAGACTCTGACGCTGTCTCGCCCTCATCGTCTCCCTCCCCATCATCCTCACCAGCGTCGTCAACCTCCTCAGCTCCGGCTTTCTCACCAACAGCGTCGTCAATGTTCCACGTAGGTCGTTCTCAACTACAGTTTGGGCTGCCTCCTCGCCTACCCATGGGTCTGGCACCACAGTCTCCCTCAGCAATGTCTACAGGCAGTTCCTCCAGTATTTCTGTCCAAAACAGTTCAGTATCTCCGTCTCTGGCTCCTGCCAAGCGGCGGGAGCGGACGATGCTGCCGTGCTCGGAGTGCGGGAAGGCCTTTGATCGGCCGTCGTTACTCAAGCGGCACATGAGGACCCACACAGGCGAGAAGCCACACGCGTGCGACGTGTGCGGTAAAGGCTTCTCGACGAGCTCCTCACTCAACACACATCGACGGATCCACAGTGGCGAGAAGCCTCACCAGTGTGGCGTGTGCGGGAAGAGGTTCACGGCGTCCTCCAACCTCTACTACCACAAGATGACCCACGTCAAGGAGAAGCCACACAAGTGTTCGCTGTGCACCCGCTCCTTCCCCACCCCGGGAGACCTTCGCTCCCACATGTTCGTCCACAACGGCCAGTGGCCCCACAAATGCTCCGTCTGTGGTAAAGGCTTCAGCAAACTCACCAACCTCCGCAACCACGCACTACTACACTCGGCCAAGACCCGAGTACCACCTCCTTCGGCGCCAGTGTCGCCATCTTCAGCCTCGCTGTAGCCTCAAAGGGGGCTTCAGCGCCCCTCTCAGCTCCTTCCACAGGTCCCAACTTGAAATATAAAGACGCCGGACGCATCTTCAATCTTGACACCAAACATGACACAATGCCAAATAGAGTCTAGAGAAGCTGCCCCTTCCCTCTGTGGTGAGGTAGTGGAGTCGTTCCGTCCTCGCTCCTCCAGATGCTCTTGGCGAGATATACCTCCCCCTCTACATCTGTGATCTCCTACATAAGTGTGCAATATTTATTTTTGTATATAATGTATATATTTGTCCATCCATCAATCTTTATATGTAAATAAAATACCTTCATTCAACTGAACTCTACGTGTTATTTATACCCTTAATGGTATACAATAATGTATACACGAGGACGGGAAGTTATATACAAGTTTACTGAATTATCTTAACAACTGGTGAAAATAAACGTATGTTCATGAATCTGTTATAATAATAATATTAAAATTATAAAAGGCATCGGCAACATTTATTTTAATCACTTACGTAAAGTTAACTAATTCTTGATGCTGTTCTTAAAGTTAACTAATTCTTGATGCTG
>NW_024722846.1:0-32500 GCF_018991925.1 Homarus americanus | reverse complement strand
AAGGAGGAGCCGTCTTAAGAAAAAGATAATTAATGCGGATACGTGACCAAAAAGATGAAGAGGCAGTGTGTGTGGGGGGGGGGATACACATTAGTGGGACTTGGAGACCACGGGGTTAATGCTGGCGTTGTTGATGGGGATTTCTTAAAGAGATACAGAACTATAGGGGATTCACGCGCCCTTAACAGAATGAAATAATTTTCATGTTAGGCGACGGATGACCAGGATTCCCAAGACGTAAGATTAACAACCAACGTCGTGATGCGGGACGTCTAGTCTAGCCAGTTCAAGGCAGATTTCTCAACAAGCTTTAAAAGATTAACTAAGACTCTCCTTCACCATCAACCATGACGAGTTCTTATCCAGGGAGGAAGAACGCATGTCTGCTCTCACCTCTGTATCCACAACACGGACCATGGCTAACACAGGTGGAAGTCGAGGTTACCTTCAAGAAAAACCACACCTGTCAATTATAACTGACTGATAATACTAACTTCTAATATATAATGGGTAGCCAGAGCACATGAAGAAACAAGCATTAAGGTGAAGACAACAATAGACGGCCCCCAGCGATCACCTGTATTACATTTCCCAATCTAAAATGAACTGGCTAAAAACTTACTGGCGTGTGACTCAATCTATTAACGAAGGTGACAGGTGAGAGGGTTGGCGACCACAGCCCACCGCTCTTAATTGTTTACAGGTTGTCTTTATCAATCTTGACTTTGTATCTCTCTGAGGACCGCAGCTTTTAACTTCATTTATTCACCCATGGTTCTGCCTTCTGGTCTTCCTATCTGATTATAATAATGACTAATTTCCAGATATCCTAAAGATTATGCACTCCAGCTTATTTTAACCGAAGATTAGGCGCCCCAGCTTATTTCAACCGAAGATTAGGCACCTCAGCTTATTTCAACCGAAGATTAGGCACCCCAGCTTATTTCAACCGAAGATTAGGCACCCCAGCTTATTTCAACCGAAGATTAGGCACCTCAGCTTATTTCAACCGAAGATTAGGCACCTCAACTTATTTCAACCGAAGATTAGGCACCCCAGCTTATTTCAACCATTAGGCACCCCCCGCTCCCCTCCACGTCTCCTCAAAACCATCACACACCCCCACCCCACACCCCTCCACCCACACAACCCTCCACACCCCCTCCACCCCACCTCCACCCCACACCCTCCACCCACCCTCCACCCCCCCTCACCCCCCAAAGCACGTAACATAACAAAGAGTCACAGAGAGAACTTGCACCTGAACACCTCTCCCTCCTCCTCCCCCCTCCCTCCCTTTCTCTCCCTCCTCACCCTCCTCCCTCCTCACCCCCCCTCTCCTGTAGGCATACCTTTAGGGCTGGCTGATGGTCTGCCCAAGATACGAGGCAGGGATGGGATTCTGGGAGGGGGAGGTGAGGTGGAGGCAGGTGTGATGGGGAGGCAGGTGTGATGGGGAGGCCATGGATGAGGGGCAGGTGTGATGGGGAGGGGCAGGTGATGGGGAGGGATAGGCAGGTGATGGGAGGGGCAGGGGGAGGGAGGGGGGAGGGATAGTTAGGGAGGCAGGAGGAAGGGAAGGCTGGGTAGGGGTGATACTGAGGGAGGGAGGGAGGGAGGATGGTGGTTGGGGTGTGCAGGGAGGGGGGGTGTGTGTGGGGGGTGGGTAGCCCTGGGCACTGGCGTGGTGCCCTGGGGGTGAATCGTTACCAGGGGGCCAAGGTCCAGTATGGCCATCAGCTAAGGAATGCCCAGAGCAGTGTCTTTCTTACGCCATATGACGTGTGTGTGTGTGTTGTGTATGTATATGTGTGTGTGTGTGTGTGTGTGTGTGTGTGTGCATATGTGTGTGTGTGTGTGTGTGTACGAGTGTCTGTGAATATAGAGCAGTATTACCACGACAGATGGGCCAAACAGAAGTGAATATTGAGCAGTGTTACCATCTCAGAGGGCCAGGTAGTTGCTTCTAATGCTCAGATAACCCGTTGTTTACACCCTGGCAAAAAGTTAACAGGGAGAGACGATAGTGATCTGGTAACGCTGCAGGGAGTTGACAGGCGGCAGGAAGACAACATGTACCTCCAGGACAATTGCCATCTCGGACAAATGTCATCTAGGACAATTGCCTCTAAAGGACGATTGTCATTGGGAAAATAACCCTCTTGAACACCTTCCCTTACTCACATATGGAAATAAAAACGTTATGTACAGTCCCCTTCACTAGTGCGTTTACAGAGGCTCGTCAGGTTTTGTGCAGTGTGGCAGCCTTGTGTTTGTTTACATTAGACAGAAGAAAACTCGCAATAGTAAACATGCTGTTGAATTTTTATGAAAACAATATTAAAACCAATATCTCAATGATGATGATTTGTGGAATGTTTATATGACAAGCCCCTGTAAATGCACTAGTGAAGGGGACTGTACATATCCTCACTTGTATCTAATGAGAACACAACGTACTTATCCTAACGAGAATATCATGAATAGTATCTAACAAGAATATCACATACATTACCTCACTGGATTCTGAGAAGATATCCACACATACTCACCTTCACTAACCCCACCCCACCCCACCCCACCCCACCCCACCCCACCCCCCCACCCCACCCCACCCCACCCCACCCCACCCCCTAAAAACCAAACCAAAACATAACTCTTCCCTACCTACCCCTCGCCGTCGAACAAGAACACCCCTTCATCTCGTAACACACCTCCGCCCTCCGCTCCTCTATCACAACATCACAGCAACACCTAATACCAAGCCATGTAAAAATAAATTGGCCGTCGGAACCATAAACCAATATTTCCATAGCCAGTTTTATCTATAATGGCTTAATCTCGTAGTATAATATTAACAAAATCCACAAGAAATTGCCTCGTTAGACTGTAAAAACGACCCTACGAAGCGATAAGACAATATAGTAAACCAGCTTTAAACACTTGTAAATGAACCTCCCTTGTTGAATCTACAAGTTGAGTCCTGACCTTGTAGAAAAAATAAACTCCACAACATTTCGCTATATTTGTGGGTGTTTATTGCCATTGGTGGAGTACTGCAGGGCTTGTATCCCAGTGTCTTTATGTAACGTGTAATTAGAGAGAGAGAGAGAGAGAGAGAGAGAGAGAGAGAGATTGATTCACATACATAAAGACAGGCAGATAGCAATATATAGATTAACAGAAAGAGAGAGAGAGAGAGAAATAAAAAGAGAGAGTGATATAGATAGAGTGAGAGAAAGAGACAGAGAGAAATTTAAAAAGATATAGAACGAGACAATGGAAAGACACAGATAGACAGACAGACAGACAGAGAAAGAGTATCACTTTTTTTCTCTCCTCATGGGCAGAATTCGTGTGAGAGCGTCGATCACGACTCAATTGGGGAGTGACACACCTCCTTCACTCAGCCTCGCGTGTGCAATTTACAACTGGGCGTCCTTCTTTTTACCCTCCTCCGCCCTCCAGCCTCCCGGGTGTCGGAAGCCGCCCATCAAAGTCGATCATGCTCAGGTCCACATCTGGCTGGCCCTTAAACCACCCTAAAGTAATTTTTTTTACAGTTGCTCTTAAACTTTTAGGGGTGTTTTTTCAGGTATCGTTATTATTGTAATGGTGCTCGAAATTCATTCTTTTTATTATGTTTAGGTCACCATCTGGCTGGCCCTTAAACCACCCTAAAGTTTTTTTTTTTATGCAGTGGCCCCTATTTTTTTTTTTGGGGGGCGTTTTGGTATTGTGGGGTATCGTAATGGTGCCCTAAATTCATTCCTTTTATGATGTTTAGGTCTCCATCTGGCTGGCCCTTAAATCACCCTATAATAAATTATCATAGACCTTAAAATCCTCCTTTAAGGTCAACCCTAAATATTCCTAAAATTCACCCAGAAGCTCTAACCCTGAATGTAACCTAACCTAACCTAACCTAACCTAACTTAAACGTGAGCGTATAAGAGCCCGAAGAGAGAGAGAGTGTGTGTGTGTGTGTGTGTGTGTGTGTGTGTGTAAGACCCTGCATCTCGTTTTCTATCAATTATCTCTCGCTACCGTCTCCCATTTTCTTTCTCTTCTGAGGTCTCGGTGTCCTTTGATGCACCTCAGGCCAAAAGTGAGAGTAGATAGATAGATAGATAAATAGATAGATAGGAGAGGGAGAGAAAGAGAGAGAGAGAGAGAGAGAGAGAGAGAGAGGCGAATGGATGAATTGCTAACTGGCTGGTTGGATGGCTGTATGGATGGATGGATAATGGTTGGATGGCAAATAGATAATGAAAACTCAATACGTGTAGAGACTGAAGTATGGTAGACAAAATAAAGGACTTTGACACGTAAGAAGAAATAGATTACCCCTTTTTTCCCTCCCCGTAAACTGGAGCGGTGGTAAGACTGCCGACCCGTTCATTATCGCAGGATCAAATTCACCTTGAAAATGATCCTATCGCTTTAACACGCTATCCATCCCTCTTATAAATGTATATCGTCTAATCATATTGCAACTCTTATCAGCAGTAGGAGTTTGTTATCATGATAGTTTAAGGTTATTTGTCTTTCACTCTAACAGATAAGAATTTGATTTACGAGTGTATTGAATAAAGAATTTGACGTACGAGTGTGTTGAGGAGTTTTGTTGTGGAGGCTAAACGCGTTAATTATTGTCTTTATGGTCGTGTTGTTTAGGATAGGAATCTTGTCAGTTTTATCAGATATAGACTTATCTTAATACTTCTTAAGCTTGTTTAACTTATTGTCTCAGAGATTATAGTTGTAAAGTATCGTGGCTGAGTGTATAACAAGGTAAATATTGATTTTTAAGTGATATTTTCTAATACCTGTTGATATTAGCCTCTTGTCAGGTCTACTAGATGGTTAGGGTTTAAACGTTTATAGATGATGGAGATATAGAGTGGATGTCTATATTCCCTGACTGGTAATGAGGTGTTGGGTATGAAACTATAAATGATATAATCAGGATCTCATAGTCAAAACAAATGAGCGTTTAATCCTATTTATTGGAATTTACTTTCTTGGAATTTTAATCTTCTGATAATTCATTTTATTTTATTGTATTTTGTTCATTCAGATATAACATAACATGCAGAGGTATAGATACGAGTACAGGTGTATTAACAAGTACAGGTACAGGAACAAAGATGAAAAGTTAAGATCGCTTTCAAAACAACAAACACGTCACCGCCGTTCGTGAGCGTCCCTTACAAAAAACCCGCGTGACGTCACAGCGCCAGACGCTGGTGGCCGTCCCGTCCATCATCACAAGAGTGTCTCCAAGTCTAATTAAAGAGCGGGAAGGCGATATGTCAATTCCCCTGTACTGGTCGCTTCTGTCTAACACTGTCCAGACCCTCCGAGGCAAGACACAGAAGCCGCGACACATAACACACTCACAGGTGCCCCTTGTTGATGACGGCTGCTGGCGAGGCTGTGACGCTGCCGGTGATGTATACCACCGCCCAGGTCCAAGTCCTCAGTGGCTCCTATGTCCAATTGTTACGTCAAGTTGAGATATAAGAACAGTCTATCTGCCTCACTTAACCCACGTCACATGGATGGCTCCTCAGGGCTTCATAAGATGGCGGTGTGATTATATTGATACTAGACTGTAAACAGATGCGTCCTTGAATACCCAGTTAAGGAAAGAATCTCATACGTATGACTGAATGTTTAGGACGAGAGTAACATTCCTCCTCGACTGACAGGAACGTACTGAAGGGTATAGGGACAAGGTGGTGTGTTTTATATAGGTGACACGTTGAATATGTTAGTTGAGTCGAGTTCTAACAGGTCAGAATCTATGTTAGAATTGACACCTAGTAGGACTGGTACCCCTTACACACACACACACACACACTATCCTGTATACCCTATGAGACATGCTCGTTCATACACAACCAAGTCTTGTGTATTACTCCCATCTATAATAGGTGTATATGTTTAAGAATACACAGGCCTCAGGATACACCCCCCCCCCCTTTGTATATCAGAAGTGACTTTACTTTTTAATTTGTTTTGTTTGTTTGTTTATCCGCCTTTTCCTACTTCCTTTATCATCAACCTTTATAGTGTCTACTCCTCTCACGATACGTCAGTCTTTCCCTTTCGTTATCCTTCTTTCCCTCCCCCCTCAATCACACCTGACCCCCCCCTGAAACATACTTGCCCCTTCCCCCTCAAACACACATGCCTCCCTCAACACACCTGCCCTCAAACACACCTGCCTCCCCCAAAACACACCTGTCCTCTCTAAACTCACCTCCCCACCCCCCTGCAAACACACCTGTCCCTACCCCTCCAAACACACCTGCCCTACCTCAACACACCTGCCCCCTCAAAAACACCTGTCCCTCCTCCCTCAAACACACTACCCCCCTCCCTCAAACACCCCCCTTAAAACACCCTCCATCTCACCTCCCACCCACAACCCCCCCCTGCCCCCCCCCTCGCCTCTCCCCCTGCCCCCCGCCTCCTCACCCCCCTCCCTGACCCCGCCCCTCACCTGCCCCTCTGTATCTTATACCTTCTTTCCTCACTCGTCTGTCTCCTGGTAGGTCCTCCAGTCCCACCCTCCTCTCCTCCCTGCCCTCCTCTTCCTGCCACCCTCCCCTCCTCGCCCACCTCCCTCCTCGCCCCCTCCTCCTCGCCCTACCCCCCCTCCTCGCCAACCCTCCTCCCTCCACCTACAAGAGCGACGCACACCTGCTTCCTTAAGATGCAACCTTTGACCTCTCTCTCCTCTTCTTTTCTTCTTCTGTTTTCTTTCATCTTCATTTCTTCCCTTCTCCTTCTTCCTTTTCTGTACTTTTCTCATCAAGGCCTCCTCCTCCTCCTCCTCCTCCTCCTCCTCCTCCTCCTTATCATCATCATCATCATCATCATCATCATCTTCTTCTTCTTCTTCCTTTGCCTCCCTCCTTCCCTTTTCCTCCCCTGCCCTTCTCCATCTCCTTTCCCTTTCCCTCCTTCTTCTCCTCCACGCCTCTCCTTCTTCCCCACCCCCCTCCTTCTCCCCCTCCTCCTCAGCTCACCTGTGCCTCCAGGGTTCCCTTCAGGTGCACAAATCAGGTGGAGGGGGGAGGGGGAGGGGGAGGGGGCGCTAATGACGCGCTTCCGGATGGTGGCGGGACGCTGGTAGGTGATCACCAGACCAGGTAATTAGCGGTTACGGTCATTACAGTTGTTAGTCTTGTTCCATCACTGATTTTGGGGGATGGAGGAGGGAGAGGGAGGAGAGATAAGAAGGAAGGGGAAGGATGGAGAGATGAGAGGGGAGGGAGGAGGAGAAAGAGGAGAGGGGAAGGATTACAGGGAGGAGAGAGAAGAAGGAAGAGGAAGTAAAAAGGAAGGTAGGGGGAAGAGGGATGGAGGAGGTAAGAGGGGAATGACATATGGGGGGAGAGAGACGGAGGGTCTGAAATGAGGGAAAGGAGGGAAGGATGGAGAGGAGTGTAGGGTGGGGGTTTCAGATGGAGGGAGAGAGAGGAGGGAAGCAGGGAGGGAGGGGAGGGCTCACAAGATGAAGGGAGGGGCAGGAGGGGGGAAGGAGAGGGTAGTGGGGGTCACAGGATATTACTGGTCGCTCGTGAGTTCTTTGTGTTCAACTTTTTTAACCAACACAAAATAACAAAGTTTTAAATTTTCGAATCTTTTAGCACTCGTTAGTTTCCGGGCCTAGAGGCTGGCTGGCTGTGTGAGGTCGTAATCTCTCTCCATCCTTTTAATTGGTCATAAAATACAACACTTTATTAAGATTTTTCCAAATTCGGGGCTTTTTTTTAGTCTTCTTTTGTTTTTGTTTTTGTTTTCATTCGTAGATTTCCGTATCTCGAGGCACTTACCAAGTTTTAAATCGTGTTTTTGTTATTTAATCAAGATAATTTTCGGTGTTAAGACATCCATAGCTTTTACTCTCTGGTGTAAATAACAAACCAAAAACTAAACTACCAACACCGAGACATTTTTTTTTTATAATTACTACTTTTTAACGTTGTAAAATAAATCACTGAGAGTCGCCTTACCATGGGGCACACTGCTCAATCATATCAGCTGTGAACGTTAAATTCTGAATTGTAAATCATGTAAATGGTTCTTGATTCTCGTATTTTAAGTCATTTTCTGTTAATATTCACCTAACGTGGATCTATCTCATAGCTGGGAGGTTAAATTTGTCTTTGTATTTTCTTATCTCCTGGGATCCTGTTTGGGATTTCCTTGGTTAAAATTTAGCAATTTTTTTTCGTTTCTCTTGTTTTGTGTCTTTAATATCCCTCACCTATAGTAATATTCCTCACCTTCAGCAACACTATCCCTCACCTTCAACACTATCCCTCACCTTCAACACTATCCCTCACCTTCAACACTATCCCTCACCTTCAACACTATCCCTCACCTCACCTTCAACACCCTCCCTCACCTTCAACACTGTCCCTCACCTTCAACACTATCCCTCACCTTCAACACTATCCCTCACCTTCAACACTATCCCTCACCTTCAACACTATCCCTCACCTTCAACACTATCCCTCACCTTCAACACTGTCCCTCACCTTCAACACACTATCCTCACCTTCAACACTATCCCTCACCTTCAACACTATCCCTCACCTTCAACACTATCCCTCACCTTCAACACTATCCTCACACTTCAACACTATCCTCACCTTCAACACTATCCTCACCTTCCCTCACCTTCAACACTGTCCTCACCTTCAACACCCCTCACCTTCAACACTGTCCCTCACCTTCAACACTATCCTCACCTTCAACACTATCCCTCACCTTCAACACTATCCTCACCTTCAACACTCCCTCATCTTCAACACTGTCCCTCACCTTCAACACTATCCTCCTTCAATATCCTCACATTCAATAATATTCCTCACCTACAATCTCCTCTCCCCAAAATACCCCTCACCTCCACAAGTACTCCTCACCTCCACCAGTACCCCTCACCTCCCCACACTCCACCGTGCTCCTCACCTCCTGCCCTCCCTCCACCCCTCACCAACTCCTCCACCAGTACCCCTCACCTCCCACCTCCCACCAGTACACTCCCCCCACACCCTCACCTCCACCAGGCTCCTCACCTCCACCAGTACCCCTCACCTCCAGCACTCCACCAGTACCCTCACCTCCAGCCCCTCACCTCCCCACCCTCACCACACCCCCCCCACCTCACCCCCACACCAGTACCCCTCACCTCCTGGTACCCCTCACCTCCACCAGGCACCCCCACCTCCACCAGTACCCCTCACCTCCACACCTCCACCTCCACCACCTCCACCTCCCCTCACCTCCACCTCCACCACCTACCCCTCCCACCCTCCACCAGTACTCCTCACCTCCCTGCACCTACCCCTCACCTCCACCAGTACTCCTCACCTCCACCAGTACCTCCCACCACACCACCCACCTCCACCAGTACCCCTCACCTTCACAAGTACCCCTCACCTCCACCCCCACCCCTGTGCCCCTCACCTCCACCAGTACCCTCACCTCCACCAGTACCCCTCACCTCCACAGTACCCTCACCTCCACCAGTACTCCTCACCTCCACAAGTACCCCTCCCTCCACCAGTACTCCCACCTCCACCAGCACCCCTCACCCCTACCCTCACCTCCACCACCTCCAAGTGCCCCTCACCTCCACCAGTACCCCTCACACCAGTAGTACCCATCACCTCCACCAGTACTCACCTCCACCAGTAGTGTGTTCGCACGACATCCGCCAGTTCTCCCTCAGGGCAGTACGCTGATCCCCCACTGATTTAGAAAAGTAAGATGGACACATTCCTCACGCAGGTGCTAATTCCTGATCCTGAGGAAGGGGAGGGTGCAGGAGATCTCAGTGGAGTCTTATCACTCCGTCTAGCAATCTTCAGGAGAGAATTGTAGTTGTTTGAAAACTTCTGTGGTGTGCGTGTGCGTGTGTTTGCGTGTGTGTGTGTGTGTGTGGGTGTGTGGGTGGGTGGGTGTAGAGTGAGTGGGTGGGTGGGTGGGTGGGGAAGATAGGTGGGTAAGTAGGTGTGTTGTTGTTGTTATTGTTGCTGTTATTGTTTTTGTTGTTATTGTTGTTGTTGTTATTTTTTATTGTTGTTGTTATTGCTGTTGTTATTTATTTTATTGTTGTTGATTTTATTTTTCTTCTAAAACACTCAAATATTTTCCCTCTTGTTTAACATAAACACAAAGTACATTAAGAAAAAAGTAGAGAAAAAAAATTAATACGTAAAAAGGTTTAGACAACTTATAAACCAAAGTAGATAATTTGACCCAGAAAGTAGGTAATTGTAGACCATAATTCGGAAAATTTCATTCCCTGTTATAAAACCATTACCTGTCATATACCTGGCAATTAAAAGTACTTCAAGTGCTCACTTACCTGTGGTGGTAGTGGTTGTAGTTGTTATAGTAAGTCAAAAACTCATATGAAGAGGTAAGGTAGGAGTTTATAGTAGTAGGGTCGTATAGTGAGGGAAGTAGGTAGCGTGACTCGAGGGTGTGAAGATTACACTGTATATTAACACAGGCTCAGTACAAGCGTAGTATATAAAACACCAATGCGCGTCACAGCTTTATTTTACTAGTTCAGGAGGGGGAATTAACGGGGGATTCGTACACAATGTATGATAGACTATGATATTTTCGTATAACCTCACAAGTAGAATGGGCTCTTCCACTAAGTCGATCGTTGGGGCGGTTCGGGATCACCGCACTACTACCGTCTACACAGCCAGCACTTACTTAAGAACATAAGAACATAAGAATGGAGGAAACTGCAGCGGGCCTATTAACCCATACTGGGCAGTCCCGTTTATACCCAACCCCTATTGCTCATATAAGCATCCAACCTATGTTTGAAGCTATCCAGCGTATTCGAGTTAATGATGATATTTGGTAACTTGTTCCATTCATCCACTACTCTGTTTACAAACCAGTGTTTACCTATTTCACTCCGAAATCTAAATTTGTCTAATTTAAAACCATTGTTACGAGTTCGCTCCTGGTTGGATAGTTTGAGTACCTTTGTAATGTCCCCTTTGTTTAGCCCTGACTTCCATTTATACACCTCTATCATGTCGCCCCTCACTCTACGTCTCTCGAGGGAGTGCAAATTAAGATGCTTTAAGCTGTCTCTGTATTCAAGGTTCCTAATGCCCGGGATTAGTCTTGTCATTCTCTTTCCAAGGATTCTATATCCATTCTGTAATACGGTGACCAGAATTGAACTGCGTAATGCAAGTGAGGTCTTACAAGCGCAAGATACAGTTTTAGGACGACCTCGCTAGTCTTGTAACTAACACTCCTTTGTATGAACCCAAGTACTTTATTAGCCTTGTTTCGAGCAAATACACATTGCTTACTTGGCTTAAGGTTCCTACTTATCATTACTCCTAAATCTCTCTCGCAGTCAGATTTCTCAATGTTATCGTTGTTCATTTGGGAACTGGTTTCCCTGTTTACATCTCCTATACTGAGTACTTTACATTTGTCCACGTTGAATTTCATCTGCCATTTTTCAGACCATTCGATTTTTTTTTTTTAGATCTTCCTGTAGTTTTGCGAAGTTCTCGACAGATTTAATTACACGTCCTATTTTAGTGTCATCAGCAAATTTACTTATGTTGCTGTCAATGCCGATATCTATGTCGTTTATTTATATAATAAATAATAATGGTCCAAGTACTGAGCCTTGGGGAACTCCACTAGTGACGTTGCTCCAATGGGATTTAGTGCCGTTAATGCTCACTCGCTGTTTCCTGTCCTGTAACCACGCCCTAATCCATTTTAGAATATTACCTTTAATGCCATGTGCTTCTACCTTTCTAATTAGTCTTTCGTGGGGGACTCTGTCGAAGGCTTTGCTAAAGTCGAGATATACCACTTCATAATTGTGCCCCTCGTCCACCGATTCGAAAACTGATGAAAAGAATGTTAATAGATTAGTTAGACATGGACGCCCGCTTGTGAAGCCATGCTGGGAATCATTGATCAATTTGTGCTTCTCCAGGTGGTTTCGAATAGAGTTTGAAATGATTACTTCCAGTAATTTGCCTACAATTGATGTTAGACTGATTGGACGGTAGTTAGAGGATAGTGATCTATCCCCCTTCTTGAAAATCGGTATTACATTCGCTATCCTCCAGGATTCTGGTACTACACCTGTTTTTAAGGACACGTTAAACAACTTCGCTAAGGGCATACTAAGCTCTTCCTTACATTCCTTTAATACTCTGGCAAATATCTCATCGGGACCAGGTGACTTATTAGGCTTTAGTTTGTCTATTTGCTTACTAACATCGTTACTAGTCACTACTATCTCGCTTAATTTGTTTTCTTCACTATCTCTGAATAGAGTCGGTGCCTCATGTCACAGGTCAGTAATGTTTCCTAATTATTACCGCCCGGGTGTGGTCATGTCACAGGTCAGTAATGTTTCCTAATTATTACCGCCCGGGTGTGGTCATGTCACAGGTCAGTAATGTTTCCTAATTATTACCGCCCGGGTGTGGTCATGTCACAGGTCAGTAATGTTTCCTAATTATTACCCCCCGGGTGTGGTCATGTCACAGGTCAGTAATGTTTCCTAATTATTACCGCCCGGGTGTGGTCATGTCACAGGTCAGTAATGTTTCCTAATTATTACCGCCCGGGTGTGGTCATGTCACAGGTCAGTAATGTTTCCTAATTATTACCGCCCGGGTGTGGTCATGTCACAGGTCAGTAATGTTTCCTAATTATTACCGCCCGGGTGTGGTCATGTCACAGGTCAGTAATGTTTCCTAATTATTACCGCCCGGGTGTGGTCATGTCACAGGTCAGTAATGTTTCCTAATTATTACCGCCGGAATTGGTTATGTCACAGGTCAGTAATGTTTCTAATTATTACCCCGGGTGTGGTCATGTCACAGGTCAGTAATGTTTCTAATTATTACCGCCCGGGTGTGGTCATGTCACAGGTCAGTAATGTTTCTAATTATTACCGCCGGGTGTGGTCATGTCTGGAGTCAGTAATGTTTCCTAATTATTACCCCGGGTGTGGTCATGCAGGTCAGTAATGTTTCCTAATTATTACCCCCGATTGTGGGTCATGTCACAGGTCAGTAATGTTTCCTATTATTACCGCCCGGGTGTGAGTACTTGTCTGAGTCAGTAATGTTTCCTAATTATTACCGCCCGGGTGTGGTCATGTCACAGGTCAGTAATGTTTCCCTAATTATTACCGCCGGGTGAGGTCACAGGTCAGTAATGTTTCTGAGTATTACCCCGGGTGTGGTCATGTCACAGGTCAGTAATGTTTCCTGACAATTATTACCGCCCGGGTGGTCATGTCACAGGTCAGTAATGTTTCCTAATTATTACCGCCCGGGTGTGGTCATGTCTGGAGTCAGTAATGTTTCCTAATTATTACCGCCCGGGTGTGGTCATGTCACAGGTCAGTAATGTTTCCTAATTATTACCGCCCGGGTGTGGTCATGTCACAGGTCAGTAATGTTTCCTAATTATTACCGCCCGGGTGTGGTCATGTCACAGGTCAGTAATGTTTCCTAATTATTACCGCCCGGGTGTGGTCATGTCACAGGTCAGTAATGTTTCCTAATTATTACCGCCCGGGTGTGGTCATGTCACAGGTCAGTAATGTTTCCTAATTATTACCGCCCGGGTGTGGTCATGTCACAGGTCAGTAATGTTTCCTAATTATTACCGCCCGGGTGTGGTCATGTCACAGGTCAGTAATGTTTCCTAATTATTACCGCCCGGGTGTGGTCATGTCACAGGTCAGTAATGTTTCCTAATTATTACCCCCCGGGTGTGGTCATGTCACAGGTCAGTAATGTTTCCTAATTATTACCCCCAGGGTGTGGTCATGTCACAGGTCAGTAATGTTTCCTAATTATTACCCCCAGGGTGTGTCTTGGCCAGGTGTGGTTTCCTCAACACGGTCTACTTACTGTTATATGTGTTGTATTTCTCTGGGCTGTAAGCTGTGGTCTGATAAACAGTCATTACACCTCCCGCCAAGACCAAGGCTTCCATACCAGAGAACTGATGACGTATATAGACAGTAATATCATGTGCAGTATCTAAAATAGTCCCTGACGCGATAATACAATCTCACATTTACAAACAATAGCTTCTTATATGTATGTTTTTCTACTGGCTTAGTTTGACCTGACACAACTTACTATACCTCCCGCCAAGACCAATGCTTCCATGCCATAGCAGTTGATGTTTACAGTGGATGACAATAGCGAGCGCCCAACCTGAGAAAATAGCTACTGAGGTGGAAAGTATACACCTCACATCCTACCATAGTCTGATAATATTTACAAATTTTAAGCGGCTAACTAAAGATACGGAAAAGGAAAGATAAATGAAGATGTGAAGGAGAAAGAGAGCGCCTAAGCAGGTGCTTGTCGGGTAACTTCAGAAAGTTAGATTAGGGCACACAGTTGGAGGTTTGACAGGTTATGTAATGGCTTGCCCTGGCATATTTCTGCTTAGGTTCCCTAGCGTTAGTATCTTTAAGCCTGGAACAGATTACATACTTGTTGGTTCGACTGTTAAACTCTAGCTCAGGGCAGCACACACAACATATATAATGATGAGATACATGGCCGCTGAGGGGGGGGGGGATTGGGGTACAATACAACTTGTGAACAAAGAAGCAAAAAGAAATATTTGTACATATTAGAAAGGCAGCAGAAATTATTAACAAGATACAATGGCAAAAACAAAAACTCATCAGCATTCGTCAAGGTCCAGGGTGGTGCATGGTCCATCACCACCTCCACCAGTCATTGTCCGGCAGCAGGGTGGTCGACGCAGTAGATACAGTGGCTGGCGTTTCCCGTCCCGTCCGGTGGTCTGCCACGGTGTGCTTCGCGTGCTTCACTTCCTTCACTTGAACTTCTTCTGTGTAGAGCGGCAGTTCCTGACGTGGTCCAGATGGGTTTTTCTAGTCCCATCTGAGTTTCCGCCCTTCCGGCCGGGATTAAAGCCGGTCCACTGTTTGGGGAGTCATCGCTCTGGATGACGTGTGGGGCAGGGTCCACGGACCTGGGTTCGCCCTCCGTACGCGAGTGTCGGCGAGACCCTTGACCGTCCTGTCCCACGCCCTCACAGTGGTGAATCCCTCCCTGGTGGGCCCCCCAGGGTTTGTTTGTCTTTTCCTCTACTTGTAGTCAGGCAAATTCTGTTGCGTCCCCAATGGTGTGGTAAACACAGGCGAGGTAGATCTTGGGTGGGGCCAAGGTCGGCCATTACTTGTCTGGTACCTGGTGGATCTATTCCCGTAGTGGAAGTGAGTGGGACCAGTTGACGGGTCCTGGAACAAAGGGAGCTGTCGTCTGCATCGCCGCTGGGACCTCTAGTTGTTTGTTGCCAGTTGTTGCTGCTACTGAAGTTGCAGGTCGGGGTTCCGGGACTCGCTCCCGGGTTCCAAGGAGAAGACCTGATTCCCTGCCTGGAGCCAGTTGCTGCGCTGGTCCAGTGCGGCGTTGCTTGCTCAGGCTAATGGTACCCGTAGATGTTGTCTGTCAGTGTTGTGGGCTGTGAGACCGTAGCCTCGGTGCAGGCGAGTGACGAGACATAGCCCAGTGTCTTTAACCGGATCGAGGGCCAGCATTAAGCAAGCCCGTTTCACCTGGTGCTGGTGTTTCTAGAGGTTAGGGCTTGCGGTGTCAACATGAAGGCGTTACCCATATCCGCCGCGAGGTTGACCTCTGCGTGTCCCGCTCGCGTCGGGCATCCATTATGAGTAAGGATGTGTTGGTCTCAGCTCATCTGGTAGGGGGGTCCACTGCAGTTGTAGTGGTGTCATCTCCGAATTTGTGTGGGGTCAGGAGACCTCGCCCAGGCCCGTGAAGAGCAAGGGCAGTGCTGACTCTGTAACGTGGCAGAAGGACAAGATCCCGGGATGGAGATTCACCAATTAGAAGTGCCCCCTAGACTCGTTACTTTGATCTATGTTCAGTGACCTGGTGTTATATCTGTGAGCCCTAATCTGATCAGGTATTACTGGTACAAGCAGGGTAGTGGCTTGGGTAACTCTCTGATTATTACTTGGAATGTGAGGCACCTGATTGTTCTGAGGGGCATTGTCAGCTGCTGGTGGAGGGATAGGGTGTTGGGAAGGGAATGTTACTCCTAGAGGGGGTTGGTTGGTGAGGCCTGATTTGTTTAAGACGTCATCGTCGACAGTTGCCAGCTTCAATCTTTTCACATGCACAGTTTCCTGACGTCCCCCCTGGCAAAGTGGGGAAATAGTGAAGTTTACTTTGCTGGGTTGGGCGGTTACTCTGTATGGGCCTTGCCATCTCTGTTGCAACTTAGAGGGGGTGTCGGGGGAGGGAGAATCGTTAGTTAGGAAAACCAGGGCACCTATGGTAATGTTGGAAGGGGTGACCCTGATGTTATAGTAGGTGGCGCTGTGAATTCTGGTTCCCTTGTGAACTTGACCTCCCTTGGGTCAGATCTGGACAGCTGTTTGCCCAGGTGTGGTTATGTCACAGGTCAGTAATGCTTCCTAATTATCACCGACCGGATGTGTCTTGGCTAGGTGTGGTTTCCTTAACCCGGTCATATCGCACGGTTAACTTAAGTACTTTGTGGCCTTGCCTCCTGGGACAGGCCTTGCTGTCACTGTAAGGTGTCAACTTATGGGTATACACCTGCTCATTAACTTACTGTTATACGTGTTGTATTTCTCAGGGCTGTAAGCTGTAGTCTGATAAACAATCATTACATGGTAGTGATGATGATAGTGGTAGCAGTAGTAGTAATGATGATGGTGGTAGTAGTAGTAGTGGTGGTAGTGGTCCTAGTGGTGATAATGGTAGTAGAGGTAGTGATGATTATAGTGGTAGCAGTAGTAGTAATGATGGTGGTAGTAGTAGTAGTAGTAGTGGTGGTAGTGGTCCTAGTAGTGATAATTGTAGTAGTGGTAGTGATGATTATAGTGGTAGCAGTAGTAAAAAAAAGTAGCTATAGCGCAGGAGGTGGGCGCCTCGAACTGGTTAACTACGTTACCGATAAGGGCAAATGGTTTCAGTCTTAATAAACAAGAATTTACATATGCCATTGCTCTAAGGTACGGTCGGCCAGTAGAAGGTTTGCCCTCCCAATGCGTGTGTGGCTCTTCCTATGACGTCGATCACGCCATGGTGTGCAAGAAAGGGGGCTTCATATGCATGAGGCATGACGAAGTAAGGGATCTCACAGCAAATATGTTGAAGGAAATCTGTCGGGATGTCATGGTAGACCCGACCCTCCTTCCATTGGATGGTGAGATCTTCCAACACAGGACTTCAAACACATCTAACGAAGCCCGTGTGGACGTCAGTGCTCGAGGATTCTGGACGCGGGGACAGTGAGCTTTCTTCGACATCAGGATTTTTTATCCCATGGCCGCATGTCACCGTAACCTAGCTCTCGATGCTGCACATAGGAGGAACGAGAACGACAAGAGAAGGGCATATGGAGAGAGAATTCAAAACGTTGATCAAGGCAGCTTCACTCCTCTAGTGTTCACAACCTCTGGTGGGATGGGACCAAGTGCAAGATGTTTCTACGCCAGACTCGCGGAGGTGATCTCCGAACAGAAGCAGCAGCCCAGAAGTTATGTTACAGCCTGGATGAGATGTCGATGTCAGTCGGCTTTGCTCTGCCTCAGGGGAACGAGAGCTTCTGCCCCTACTCCGACAACTGCTGCAGATATTGACTATGAGGCTACAGTCACTGAATGCCGCATAGATCTGCAGCTCAACTAATTTAACACAGATAGGATAGTTTCTTATGTATTAGGATATTTAATATTAAGGTAAATAAATGGTGGCGAAGGTATGGCGATTGGGGGACGCTGGAGGCCACGTAGTAGTAATGATGGTGGTGGTAGTAGTAGTAGTGGTGGTAGTGGTCCTGGTGGTGATAATGGTAGTAGTCGTAGTGATGATTATAGTAGTAGCAGTAGTAGTAATGATGGTGGTGGTTGTAGTTATGACAATGTTGATATAATTATGTTAATGATAATTATAATAATGGTGTTAATGACAATGATAATGAAGATGATGTAATAGTGAAGCTCTTAATTAATACTGGATTTATGAGGTGTTGAGGTAAAGGGAAGGGAAGGAGGGTCACGCACCGTCTTATGTCAGGTGGTCAGGTGTTGTCTTCCGGCCAGCGTGAGTCAGGAGGTCATGCAGGTCAATGAGGTCAGGGTCATTAAGATACTATTAGGGGTAACGTTATTTTTCTTTGTGGGACTTTAACGATACATGACCTAGCTTGTGTGTGTGTGTGTGTGTGTGTGTGTTGAAAGAGAAAAAAAAGACAGAAAGAGAGAGAGACTGGAGAGAGAGAGAGAGAGAGAGAGAGAGAGAGAGAGCATCTAGTACCCTTCAGAATGACCAACTCGGCCATGCACAAAGTTAACGGGAGTAGTGGTGGTAAGGCTCGTGATTATGGTTCTGGCCACTAGGCTCATCCTCCCCACTCTTCCCCTCCTCTTCCTCTCTCCTCCCAGTGATCAAGACGAAGTGCATCTCGAGTTAATTGCAGCATCCGAGGGGCACAAAATGGAGCCATCTGCCCATTAAATCCGTTTAAGCCGTTTTGGGAGTCTAAGGGTGAAGCAATTTGGTATGTGTGTGGAGGAGGGTGGGCAGAGGGGGAGGGGGGGTAGAGGGGGGAGGGGGGTAAGGGGTGGAGGGGAGGTGGTGGAGGGGGGAGGGGAGGGGGGGGTGGAGGGGGAATGGGTGGTAGAGGGGGTAGAGGGGGAGGGGGTGGAGGGGAGGGTAGAGGGGGAGGGGGGTGGAGGGGAGGTGGCGCTTAGGAGACGATGGTAAGTAGAGTAGTGTAGAGGTCTTGTTAGGTCTCCCCCTCTTCTCTCTCTACACGTCAGCGAGAGGAATATTTTCATGCTGTTTTTCATCCGTCTCTTTTCTTCACCGGCCATCTTTTACGAATCGTGTTACCTTATAATTAGCAGACGAGCAAACAGCGTATACCTGCTAATTAACAGAGGTATCATTGAGGCCTTTGTTTACCTGTGCTATTCGTCATCGTCTCGTATAAATGATTCGAAGCGACGTAAAGCAAATTTTTGGGGCATTAATCTCCGCGCCATTATAGCAGTCGCCAAATTGCCTACACACAGTAAGTCGGGAGCTAACACGCGTATGCAAATGAACAGCCTCGGAGCAGCGTCTGTAAAACCCACAGTCACCAGATTATATTGCTGTAACCTGTGAGATGCATAGTGGATCACGTTGTTCTCTCTCTCTCTCTCTCTCTCTCTCTCTCCTGTAATAAATGACTCTGGACTCGAATTCTTCAAGGTTTATGTGTTAAACTATTTTTTTTTTCCTTTCCTTAAATGGAGATGTGAGAAGGCATCTAACTGGCTCACTCAAGTTACGACAACCAAGATGAATTCTAAAGTTTTTGTTTTTTTTCTCAAGTAAAAAATATAAGATAACATAAATTCTACTGTAGATGGACAAAAATTCTTATCTTGGAATTTTCTCATAAGTGAAGCTGTGAGGACGTACTGTGTGTGTTATTGTTTCATTATATAAACAACTACAACAAGATACAGAGTCAGGTGGTCGTTTTTCCCTTAACTAACGACGTAAAAAACACACTTAACTTAATACCTTCAGCTGTGTCGTAAAGTTATATTCTCAAAGGTACATAAGTCATTTTTCTCCTCATCTCTATATGTAAGAACGTTTCTCACTGATCCACTTAAGTTACGACAAAAAATTATTATAATCCAACCAAATCTTGCGTCAAATTTCACTCCTTAACTAAAAACTAAAATTACGAACCTTAAACCTAACCTAACTTAACCTAGCAACGTAACCTAACCCTAGCTAACCTAACCTAACCTAACCTAACTTAACCTAACTTAACGTAACCTAACCGAACCTAACCTAACATGACGAACCTAACCTAACGTAACCGAACCTAACCTGCGTAACCGAACCTAACCCTAACGTAACCGGAGCCTAACCTAACATAACCGAACCTAACCTAACCCTAACCTAATAACCTAACCTAGCATAACTAACCGAACCTAACACTCCAAAGTAGAAAGTAAAATCATCAACAAAATGGTAACTCCAGAATTACACTATGACTGTAACTGCTACATAAACACACCCTCCATTCCTCCAGTTAAAGGGAAGGACAAAAACGACTCGCTGGACTGGAATTCGGCACAGTTAAAAGGAAAAAATACTGGGCAGGTTATTTTGCAGTTAAGGGCGCCCCACTAGTACAGACTGGGGTCGTACAGTTAGGGAGAAAAAAAAAACTTATAGTTATTTGGGAATTACAGACAGGGGTCGTATCTTCCTTGAGTGGGTAATAACAACGATGAAGGCGGATGGATTTGGAACGTTATTCATGTGAGACTATTTACAGTGTGTGTGTGTGTGTGTGTGTGTGTGTGTGTGTGTGTGTGTGTGTGTGTGTGTGTGTGTGTGTGTGTGTGTGCTACCGGACGCCGCCAGGTTAGTTGGGGGCCTTACAGTCTTAATGGGAATTCATTTTACTATGGGGCCCCCCCAACCAACGTAATTTGTATCCTAACCTAACCTCACCTCACCTCCCACCCCTTCCCCTCCCTCACCCCCCTCCCCTCCCTTCACCCCTCCACCCACCTCTCACCCCCCTCCCCCCCCCTCCCCCCACCCCTCCCCTCCCCCCTCCCCTCCTTCCCCTCACCCTCCCTTCCTTCCCTCACCCCCTCCCCTCCCCCTCCCCTCCACCCCTCCCCTCACCCCTCACCCCCACCCTCCCCTCCACCCTCACCCCTCCCTCACCCCTCCACCCCCTCCCCTCACCCTCACCCCCTCCCCGCCCTCCCACCCCTCCCCTCACCCCTCCCCTACCCCTCCCCTCACCCCTCCCCTCACCCCCTCCCCTTCCCCCTCACCCCTCCCCTCACGCCCTCACCCCTCCCCCTCACCCCCCCTCCCCTCTACCCCCTCCCCTCCCACCCCTCCCCTCCCCCCCCCTCCCCTCCACCCCTCCCCTCCCCCCTCCCCTCACCCCTCCCCCCTCCCCTCCCACCCTCCCCCCTTCCCTCACCCCCCTCCCCTCCCCCCCTCCCCTCACCTCCCTTCCCCTCACCTCCCCTCCTGCCCTCACACTCTCTTCCTCCTACTCCCCTCGCCCCTCCCCCTTCCCCTCACCCCTCCCCTCACCCCCCTCCCCTCACCCCTCCCTCACCCCTCCCCCTCACCCCCCTCCCCTCCCCTCCACCCTCACCCCTTCCCTCACCCCCTCCCCCCTCACCCCCTCCCCTCACCCCTCCCCTTCCCCTCACCCCTCCCCCTCCGCCCTCACCCCCTCCCTCCACCCCTCCCCCTCCTCCCCCTCCCTTCCCCTCACCCCTCCCCTCCCTTCACCCCTCCCCCCTCCACCTCTCTTCCTTTCTATTTATACATTTTATTATACATATAAATAACACCAGCTGAAACTCTCCTCCCTAATTTAGCTCGTATCTCCTCTCTCTCATTATGATGTGTGGCATGTGTGTGTCTGTGCCATGACCCAATGTGTGTGTGTTTGTGTGTGTGCGTGTGTGTTTGTGTGTGTGTGTGTGTGTGTGTGTGTGTGTGTGTAAGTGTGTGTGTGTCCTCTCCTCTTCCTCTCCTTCTCCTCCTCCTCCTCTTCCTTCCTCCTCTCTTCTAGCCTCCCGCTCCCCACCTCTATCCATTCCTCCTTCCCCCCTCCTCCTCCTCCTCCCTCTCCACCCCTCCTGCCCTCCTTCTTTCCACTTCCTCACATTTCCTCCTCTCCTCTTCTGTCCTTCTTCCTCTCTCTCCTCTCCCCTCCACCATCACTACTACCTCTTCCACCCCTCCCATTCCTCTTCCTCTTTCTCCTCCTTCTTCTCCTTCCTTCCTCCTCCTCTCCTCTCCCTCCATCCCTCCTCACCCCACCCTTCTCCCATTCCTCTCCTCCTTCCTTTCTTCCTTCTCTCCTTCCTCTCCCTCCATCCTCACTCACCCCTTTCCTTCCCTCCATTTCTCCCTCCTCCCCTCACTTCTCCTTCCTTCCTCCTCCTCTCCTCATCCTCCCTCCTTTCTTCCCTTCTCCCATTCCTCTTCCCCTCTCTCCTTCTTCTCTTCCTTCCTCCTCCTCTCCCTCCATCCTGCTCTCCCCTTTTCCCTTCTCCCATTCCTCCTCCTCCTCTGTTCTCCTTCTTCCTCCTCCTCTCCTCTCCCACTCCATCCTCCACTCACCTCTTCCCCACCTACTCCCATTCCTCCTCCTCCTTCTTCTCCTTCCTTCCTCCTCACTTCTCCTCTTTCTCCTCCCTCCTCACCCTTCCCATTCCTCCTCCTCCTCCTTCTTCTCTTCCACTCTCCTCTCCTCTCCCTCATCCTCACTGCCTCCTTTCCCTTCTCATTCCTCTTCCTCCTCCTTCTTCTTTCCTTCCTTCTCACCTCCTCTCTCTCCCTCCATCCTCTCCTTTTCCCTTCTGTCCTCCTCCCTCCTCCTTCCTTCCTTCCCCTTCCTCCCTCTCCTCTCCCCTCCCATCTCACTCACCTCTTTTCCCTTCTCATTCTCTCCTCCTCCTTCTTCTCCTTCCTTCCTCCTCTTCTCCTCCCCTCCATCCCTCCCTCCCTTTCCCTTCTCCATTCTCCTCCTCCTCTCCTCCTTCTTCCTTCCTTCCTCCTCTCCCTCCTCCTCCTCCCTCTCTCTCCTCATCTCCTCACCTCTTTCCCCTCCTCCTCCTCTCCTCCTTCTTCCTTCCTTCCTTCCTCCTCCTCCTCCTCCTCCTCTCTCCTCCTACCCTCCCATCCTCCTCACCCCTTACCCTTCCTATTTCTCTTCCTCTCTCCCTCCTCCTCCTCCTCCTCTCCCTCTCCCTCCATCCTCCTCACCTCTTTCCCTCCTCTCCTCCTCCTCCTTCTCCTTCCTTTCCTCCTCCTCCTCTCCTCCCCTCTCTCTCCTCTCCCTCCCATCCTCACTCCCCACCCCTTTGCCTCCCATTCTCTTCCTCTCCTCTCCTCCCTCCTCCTCTCTCCTCCTCCTCTCCTCTCCCTCCATCCCTCCCTCACCTCTTCCCTTCTCCTCCCTCCTCCCCTCCTTGATGCTCCTAGTAGCAAACTTTGCATACCGGAATTACTGGCAGTAATAAATGCTGGAATTATAAATGACTGTCAGCTCAACTAATAAATTAATACTCATTATTCCTCTGTGTGTGTGTGTGTGTGTGTGTGTGTGTGTGGTCATGAGTTTCTTCAGAAGGCATAATTGTGTGGTTAGGTTAAGTACAAGAGAAATGGTGTTTTGTTATATGTATGTATGTATGTATGTATGTATGTATGTATGTATGTATGTATGTATGTATGTATGTATGTGTGTGTGTGTGTGTGTGTGTGTGTGTGTGTGTGTGTGTATTATATTAGACTGGTTACCTTATATAATCCTCATTGGACTATACATATACGTTTAATAAATCAGTCTCAGTACCTGCATATATTAAGAGTATATAATATAGTTATAGTTCTTGACGTACAGGTGTTTGGGAAATATATTTATCATAGGGGACTCATTTTTGGGTTCATTTATAGTAGTATTTTTTTTTTATCAGTATTGAGAAAGATATTGTATTGAAGATTATATTGTTGTTGTTGTTGTTGTTGTTGTTGTTGTTGTTGTTGTTGTTGTTGTTGGTGTTGGTGTTGTTGTTGTTGTTGTTGTTGTTGTTGTTGTTGTTGTTGTTGTTGTTGTTGTTGTTGTTGTTGTTGTTGTTGTTGGTGTTGGTGTTGGTGTTGGTGTTGGTGTTGTTGTTGTTGTTGTTGTTGTTGTTGTTGTTGTTGTTGTTGTTGTTGTGGTTGTGTAGTTTGTGGTTGTTGTTGTTGTTTGTTGTTGTTGTTGTTGTTGTTGTTGTTGTTGTTGTTGTTGTTGTTGTTGTTGTTGTTGTTGTTGTTGTAAAACCTCTGGTCAGTTCACTCGTAAGAAGAACAACAACAACAACATAAATGTCAGCCCCTATATAAATGAAGCTGACGTCATATTTGAATGTCAGCATAAAAAAATCCACACATCTGATATCAGGAGCCGGAGTTTCCACATGACAAATCTACCTGTCAGCCACATCTGTCAGCCACACCTGTCAGCCACACCTGTCAAAATATGTCACAGCCACGCACGGAAGGTCAACTAAGCCATGCCAGCTGCGGCTCTCAGAAAAAAATAATGGAGACCACCTTCGTCACAGGATACACCTTGAGCTGGGATTCTTAGAACACACCCTTAGCTAGGAGTCTTAGAACACACCTTAAGCTGGGAGTCTTAGAAGTCACCTTGAGCTGGGAGTCTTAGAAGTCACCTTGAGCTAGAAATCACAGTACACACCCTCAGCTAGAAGTCTCAGAACACACCCTCAGCTAGGAGTCTCAGAACACACCCTCAGCTAGGAGTCTCAGAACACACCCTCAGCTAGGATTCTCAGAACATGCTTTAAGCTGGGAGTTTTAGAAATCACCTTGAGCTAGGATTCTCAGGACACACCTTATGCTGGGAGTCTCAGAAGTCACCTTAAGCTGGGAGTCTTAGAAGTCACCTTGAGCTAGGATTCTCAGGACACACCTTATGCTGGGAGTCTCAGAAGTCACCAAGAGTTGAAATTCCTCATAGAACATCTTGACCTGGGATTTACGGCTTTTACATCACAATATCAACAAATATTATTCGCTAGGATTATCAGGAGATTACTGAGCTAGGATTATCATCAGACTCCTTGAGCTAGGATTATCATTAGACTACTTGAGCTAGGATTATCAGAAGATTACTTGGGCTAAGATTATCAGACGATTACATGGGCTGGGATTATCAGCACACACCTTGATCTGGGATTCCTCAGGAGCTGTGACGCACTGCCGTGACCTGGGAGGTATTCGGGCCTTGGAGAGGAGGTTTTGCTGTGAGATCCTGTTTTGCTGCGCTGAAGGTCTTGGTGCTGTGAGGGTGTTTGTGGTGCTGTGGGGTGTCACCCACAATCACCCTTTCCTACCCTCCCCCTCCACCACCACCACCACCCCTCCCCTCCACCCACCACTGCCATCCCCTCCACCTACTACTGCCCTCCCCTCCCACCACCACCCTTCCACCACCACCCCTTCCACCACCACCCCCAACTCCCCACCCCAACTCCCCCACCACCCACCTCCCTACCACCTCCCACCACCCCCCAACTCCCCACCACCACACCTCCTCCCACCACCACCCCAACTCCCCTCCACACACACCACCACCTCCCCCTCCCCACTCCACCACCCCCAACTCCCCCTCCACCAATCCTCCAACGCCGCCGCCCCAGAGATGACAACGCTGACAGACTAAGTGACAACCAACCCTTGACAGCTGACACCCACCCTTAACTTTACACGCCGTCAGCTTCGTCTCGTCAGCGGTGCCTCTAGATGATAAACGCGGGCTGACGTCTCTTGTCGACTCTAGTTAAACAGTTTCCAAAAACATGTCAAATTAAGTGAAGGAATTTCTTGAGGATGAGTTTTGCATAATAACTCAAGTTTATTTATTTGAGGTTTGGTGAAGACTGCCGGGAAGTGTTTGGTAAATAATAATAATGATAATAATAATAATAATAATAAGTGTGTTAACTCAGATAAATACAGAGCAAAACAGAAAAAATATGTTAATTAATAAATGGGAATTGGTATTTTTCAGTAATTATACAGATATACAGACAGACAGACAGACAGCGAGAGAGACAGACAGACAGACAGCGAGAGAGACAGACAAAAAAAGAGATACAAAAACAGAGAGATAACCAGACAGACAGACATAAAAGACATATTATTAAGGTTTATCACCAGACCTAATATTCTCTCTCTCTCTCTCTCCCTCCGTCTCTCTCTCTTTCTCTCTCTCTCTCCACTCTCTCCCTCTTTCCCTCCTCCCTCTCTTATCCTTCTTCCTCCCTCCTTCCCCTCCTCCCTCCTCCCTCCCTCCTCCCTCCCTCCCTCCCTCCGTCTCTCTCTCTCTCCTCCCTCCCTCCTCCCTCCCTCCCTCCCTCCCTCCTCACCACCACTGACATAAGGCGGCCACACACCGTAGACTACAACCTCCACTTTTAGCACGTCTTGCAGGTGACTGGTCAAATGAGCTCAATAGTGTCGCACCTCCAACATACCTCTCTCCCTCCAAGGCCATCCTCTCCCTCCTCCTCCCCCCCTCCAGACGTTCCCTCCTTCCTCCTCCCCCCTCCAGGCATTCCCTCCTTCCTCCTCCCTTCCCCTGCAGACGTCTCTCCTCCTCCTCCCCCCCTCTAAACGTCACCGCCTTCCCCTGCCTTCTAGACATCCCTCCCTCCCTCCTTCCCCTCCTTCCTCCCCTCCCTCCCCCTCTAGACATCCACCCCCAACCCCTTCCCTCCATTACATTCACCTCCAGACATCACACACACACACACACACACACAACTGACATCCCACATCTGCCCTGCCCCCTCAATCTAAGCGGGTCGTGGGCAGGCAGAGGAGGAGGCTGAGTGATGGATGGACCGCTCGCCTGACGCCTCCTACAGCTACTGCCTCCCTACTTACCTGTGATTGTGGTTCTCTGTGTTCAGGGAGCTAGTAAGATCTGGCCATGTCTCCTGGGTGATGGACAAGAGGTGGTGTTGGTGGGTGGTGGTAAGGGTGTTAGTGGGTGGTGGTGGGTGTGTTAGTGGAGTGGTGGTGGGTGTGTTAGTGGGTGGTGTACTAGTGGAGTGGTGTAGTGGTGGTGGGTGTGTTGGTGGGTGGTGTGCTGGTGGAGTGGTGTAGTAGTGGGTGGTGTAGTGGTGTGGTGGGGTGTGTTAGTGGGTGGTGTACTGGTGGGTGGTGGGTGAATATGTAGTGGTGAGTGGGTGTGTTAGTGGGTGGTGTACTGGTGGAGTGGTGCTGATGGTGGTGTAGTGGTGGGTGAATTGCAGTAGTGGTGGAGTGTGTTAGTAGGTGGTGTAGTAGTGGGTGTGATGTAGTGGAGTGGTGGTGAGTGGTGGTGGAGTGTGTTAGTGGGTAGTGTAGTGGTGGGTGGTGTAGTGGTAGTGGTGGAGTGTGTTAGTGGGTGGTGTACAGAGTGAGTGGTGGTAGGTGTGTGTGTGTCATTGAGTAGTAGTGGTGGTATAGTGATAGTGGTAGGTGTGTTAGTGGGTAGTGTACAGAGTGAGTAGTGGTGGAAGTGTGTTAATAGGTAGTGTAGTAGTAGGTAGTGGTAGTAGTGGAAGTGTGTTAATGGGTAGTGTACTAGTGGGTGAGTGGTGGTGGTGGTACATGTGTTAATAGTGGGTGAATTTGTGGTAGTGGGTGTAGTATTTGCTTAAGTGCGTATATCTACTTATATTTATATACATATATACATAAATATATATTTATTCATATACAAGAAATCTTACTGTTACATGCGAACAGAAAACATCATGAATAATATACCAGGTAATTCACTACATATTCACTTTCTGTAACCTTATCATTATAAACCAGGTTTATGGCTCACCTCCGTTATGTCATTAAACCCACCCCACCCACCCACCCCCACACCCCACCCCCAGAACCCCACCCACACCCCACCCACCCCACACCCCCACCCCACCCCCCCACCCCACACACCCCACCCCCACCCCACCCCACCCCACCCCCTAGCCCCCAAACACCCAGTCTCCAATGCCTTCCTTCTCCTCCTCCTCCTCCTCTTCCTCCTTCTCCTCCTCCTGTTTGCTTCGCCTCCTTTTCCCCATTCTTCCTTCTTGTCTTCCTCCCTCATTGCGAGAGGTGGAGGCTAGTACGCCAGGCGATGTTCATTACCAGTGGTGGCGCTGAGCACTTGTACCTGGGATGGTAGAGAGAGGATTTGGTTAACTCTTTGTGTTTCAGTCAAAGAATGAATGTTAACTTTTGAGAGAGAGAGAGAGAGAGAGAGAGAGAGAGAGAGAGAGAGAGACTTTTTCGTATAATTCATTTTAAATAGTTTGAGAATTCTTGAAGATGTATCGTAGGAATCAATTGTATTCTTAAACGAACCTGAAACGCGACAGGTGTGTAAAAGGTGCGTAACAGGTGTATAACAGGTGTGTAACAGATGTACAACAGGTGTGTAATAATCTCGTCACCTCCACATATCTGACTAGAAATTAATCTGAACAGGTAACTACATCACCTGTGGGCAAAATTTAAGTCAAGTTTTTATTTATTTTTATTTTACAATGTCTCAGGTTAAGTCAGGTTAGGTTAGGTTAGGTTAGGTTAGGTTAAGTTAGGTTAGGTTAGGTTAGGTTAAGTTAGGTTAGGTTAGGTTAGGTTTGGTTAGGTTAGGTTAGGTTAGGTTTATTTTAGTATATCAATAAAGCTCTCTCTCTCTCTCTCTCTCTCTCTCTCTCTCTCTCTCTCTCTCTCTCTTTCTTCTGTCACATCAACAACAAGCAACTGTCACAGCTAATGGCATTCCACATTCCACCAAGCTGAATAACACGAATGACACTGACAGCTTGTTCATTAAACTACACATCGTTAAGCTGAGAACAAGGGGGGAAATTCTGACAGACTGAACACATCGATAATGGGAATAATTCTCGTATGACATAATACCCATAAGGCGGAGTATACCCACGCAACAACAGGGAGCAACGGGGAGCAACATACAGCAACAGGGAGCAACAGGGAGCAACATACAGCAACAGGGAGCAACAGGGAGCAACATACAGCAACAGAGAGCAACATATAGCAACACACAGCAACAGGGGAGCAACTGGGGAGCAAATATACAGCAACAGGAGAATGGGAGCAACACACAGCAACAGGGAGTAAATATATAGCAACACACAGCAACAGGGAGAAATGGGAGCAACATGCAACAACAGGGGAGCAATGGGGACAACATACAGCAAACAGGGAGCAACGGGGGAGCAAAATACAGCAACAGAGCAATGGGGAGCAAACAACAGCAACAGGGAGCAACATATAGCAACATACAGCAACAGGGAGAACGGGGGAGCAACATACAGCAACAGGGAGCAACATACAGCAACAATACAGCAACAGGGATAAATATATAGCAAATAAGCAACAGGGAGCAACGGGGATAACATACAGCAACGGGGAGCAACATACAGCAACATACAGCAACAGGGAGCAACATATAGCAACATACAGCAACAGGGAGCAACTACAACATACAGCAAATAGGGAGCAACGGGGGAGCAACGTACAGCAACAGGGAGGAAACGGGGAGCAACATACAGCAACATACAGCAACAGGGCAACGGGGAGCAACATACAGCAACTAGGGAGCAACATATAGCAACACAGCAACATACAGCAACAGGGAGCAACATGCAACAACAGGGAGTAATGGGGAGCAAAATACAGCAAATAGGGAGCACATATATAGCAACACACAGCAACATACAGCAACAGGGAGCAACACAACAACAGGGAGCAACGGGGAGCAACATACAGCAACAGGGAGCAACATATAGCAACACACAGCAACATATACAGCAACAGGGAGCAACATATAGCAACATACAGCAACACACAGCAACAGGGAGCAACGGGGGAGCAACATACAGCAACAGGGAGCAACATATAGCAACTATACAGCAACATACAGCAACAGGGAGCAACATGCAACAACAGGGAGCAATGGGGAGCAACATACAGCAACAGGGAGCAACATATATAGCAACACACAGCAACATACAGCAACAGGGAGCAACGGGGGAGCAAAATACAGCAACAGGGAGCAACATATAACACACAGCAACACACAGCAACAGGGAGCAACGGGAGCAACATACAGCAAATGGGAGCAACATGGAGGAAATAACACACACAGCAACAGGGAGCAACATATAGCAAACACACAGCAACAGGGAGAAACGGGAGCAACATACAGCAACAGGGAGCAACATATAGCAACACACAGCAACATACAGCAACATGCAGCAACAGAGAGCATACAGCAACAGGGAGCAACATACAGCAACAGGAGCAACATACAGCAACAGGGAGCAACAAGGAGCAACATACAGCAACAGGGAAACAAACATATAGCAACATAAGCAACATACAGCAACAGGGAGCAAAATACAGCAAAAGGAGCAACATACAGCAACAGGGAGCAAATAAGGAGCAACATACAGCAACAACGAGAAACATACAGCAAAATACAGCAACAAGGAGCAACATACAGAAACAGGAGCAACATACAGCAACGGGGAGCAAATAAGGAGCAACATGCAGCAACAGAGAACAACATACAGCAACAGAGAGCAAATATACAGCAACATACAGCAATAACGAGAAACATACAGCAAATAGGAAACAGGGAGCAACAAGAGCACATGGAGAAACAGAGAACAACATACAGCAACAGAGAGCAACATACAGCAACAGAGAACAACATACAGCAAGAGAGAGCAACATACAGCAACATGGCAACATACAGCAACAGAGAGCAACATACAGCAACAGAGAGCAACAATACAGCAACCTACAGCAACAGGGAGCAACATACAGCAACATGCAGCAACATGCAGCAACAGACAGCAACATACAGCAACAGAGAGCAACATACAGCAACATGCAGCAACATGCAGCAACAGACAGCAACATACAGCAACAGAGAGCACAAATAGAGAGCAACATACAGCAACATGCAGCAACATGCAGCAACAGAGAGCAACATACAGCAACATAGAGTAACAGGGAGCAACAAGGAGCAACATACAGCACAGAGAGCAACATACAGCAACAGAGAGAGAGCAACATACAGCAACATGCAGCACAACATACAGCAACAGAGAGCAACATACAGCAACAGAGAGCAATATACAGCAACATGCAGCAACATACAGCAACAGAGAGCAACATACAGCAACAGGGAGCAAATATACAGCAACAGAGAGCAACATACAGCAACAGGGAGCAACATACAGCAACAGAGAGCAAACATACAGCAACATACAGCAACAGGAGCAACATACGCAAACAGAGAGCAACATACAGCAAAAGAGAGCAACATGGCAACATATACAGCAACAGAGAGCAACATACAGCAACAGAGAGCAACATACAGCAACAGGGAAGTACAGCAAACATACAGCAACAGAGAGCAACATACAGCAACAGGGAGCAACACATACAGCAACAGGGAGCAACATACAGCAACAGGGAGCAACATACAGCAACAGAGAGCAACATACAGCAACAGGAGCAACATACAGCAACCTACAGCAACAGGGAGCAACATACAGCAACAGAGAGCAACAGAGAGCAACATACAGCAACAGAGAGAGCAACATACACAGCAACAGAGAGCAACATACAGCAACAGAGAGCAACATACAGCAACAGGGAGAACATACAGCAACCTACAGCAACAGGGAGCAACATACAGCAACAGGGAGCAACATAAAGCAACAGAGAGCACATACAGCAACAGGGAGCAACATACAGCAAACCTACAGCAACAGGGAGCAACATACAGCAACAGGGAGCAAAATACAGCAACATACAGCAACAGAGAGCAAAGAAAACATACAGCAAACTTACAGCAACAGGGAGCAACATACAGCAACAGAGAGCAACATACAGCAACATACAGCAACAGGGAGCAACATACATCAACATGCAGCAACAGAGAGCAAAGAGAGCAACATACAGCAAATTTACAGCAACAGGGAGCAAATATACAGCAAAATGCAGCAAATAGAGAGCAACAGAGAGCAAATATACAGCAACTCTACAGTAAATAGGGAGCAACATACAGCAACATACAGCAACAGAGAGCAACAGAGAGCAACATACAGCAACCTACAGCAACAGGAGCAAACATACAGTATTAGGAGAGCAACATACAGCAAATAGGGAGCAACATACAGCAAAATGCAGCACAGAGAGAGAACAGAGAGCAACATACAGCAACCTACAGCAACAGGGAGCAACATACAGCAACATACAGCAACAGGGAGCAACATACAGCATAGGGAGCAACATACAGCAACAGGGAGCAACATACAGCAACAGGGAGCAATAAGGAGCAACATGCAAAGAGAGCACATACAGCAACAGGGAGCAACTTACAGCAACAGAGAGCAACATACAGCAACAAGGAGCAACATACAGCAAACTTACAGCAAATAGGGAGCAACATACAGCAACAGGGAGCAACATACAGCAACAAGGAGCAACAAGGAGTAACATACAGCAACAGGGAGCAACTTACAGCAACAGAGAGCAACATACAGCAACAGGGAGCAACTTACAGCAACAGAGAGCAAAATATACAGCAACAAGGGAGCAAATATACAGCAACTTACAGCAACAGGGGAGCAAATATACAGCAACATACAGCAACATACAGCAAATATACAGCAACAAGTAGCAAATATACAGCAACAGGGAGCAACTTAAAGCAAATAGAGAGCAATAAGGAGTAACATACAGCAACATAC
>NW_024722845.1:0-6655 GCF_018991925.1 Homarus americanus | reverse complement strand
TTATTGGCCGAGAGAGGCGTTCAATGTCGTCTGCAGTTGGTGCCGTTTTTATAAGGTACACCTCTCCGACCTTGAGGGAGAGGGCTTGCGTACAGGCATTGTGGAACTCTCACCGACCTTATTGGCTAAGGGAAACGTACATGTCATCTGAGTTAGTATGGGATGGGTAAGTTAGGTATTTGTTTTGGGATGAGTGATAGGGTGTGGTTAGTTAATGGTAGAATGGTAATTTTTTATTTTGTGTGGGATTGCTAGTAACGGCTGGGTATGTTAGGTTTTTATTTTGGGGGGATTGTTAGGGTTTTTTTTTTTTTTTTTTTTTTTTTTTTGTGTATGTTAGCAGGTTGAGGGTTAGTTTTTTTTTTTTTTTTTTTTTTTTTTTTTTTGAGTGGTCTTGAGTTTGAGTTGGTGGCGTGGGGTTTGGAGTGAGGGGGGGGAGGAGAGAATTGGTCTTAAGTTAGGTTAGGTTGATTGGGTTAGGTTAGGTGGGAATCGGTGGGTGTGGGCTGAGGAGAGGATAGGTTATTAGGTTAGGTTGATTTGGTTAGGTTGGGTGGGAATCGTTGGGTGAGGGTTAAGGAGAGGTTAGGTTTAATTTGGGGGGAAATTGTTGGGTGTGGTTATAGGGAAGATATCAATATAAGGGAGGTGGGAGGGGAGTGTTTGGTCTGTTTAATACTTAAAGATGGAAATTCTGGGGTGCAGAGATGAGGTCTAAATTTTCGAGTGACAGTGAGCGAGGTGGTGGTATGAGTGTTGTGTATGCAAATGAGGGAAGGGCAGTTACGTGACTGTGTGTGGGGGAGTCGGGAGGTTGAGGGGAGTGTGCTAGGTTCGTGTCGGGGTTGATTTCTGTTTCCTTTGGGGTAGTGCCGTATAGGTTTACTTTGATTATTGATTTGGTTGGATGAGTGTATTGAATAATTTTTTTGCTGTCAGGTGTATAGGGAGACAGGGGGGAGGTGTTCTTCCTCTTTGGTCTAGGGGTCTTGACCACTATTTCTGTGGGAGGAAGGGCTGCCATTTTATTCTTGGGAGTCTGGGGTGTTAGGGGAGGATCGGGTTTGGTTTGGGTGTTCGTGGTCCGGGAGTTCAACGTAGTCAAGTGGGAGAAGTCGGGTGTAGGCAAGGTCGAGGTGGAGGGGCCGGTATGTTTTGGACTGATTACTTTGGGGGGTGAGGTAATGGTAGAATGGTGAGATAAGTCAGGTGTAGGCATGGCAGAAGTGGAGGGGAGGAGGGAGACAGTGGATTCTCTGGGGGGTGGGGGGGGGCATGTTGGTACGGTCGGAGATGGGGGCAGTGGGGAAGATGAGGTCGGGACCGGTTCTGAAGGAGTCAGGAATGTTTATGGTAGGGAGGCCGTTAGCCTTCAAACCCTCAATTACCAGATTTAGAAAAAGTGATCTATTACCGTTGCTTAGGGAATGTGCCAGAAGTATGATGGTGGTGATTTTTGCGTCAGTGTCGGGGGAAGGGAGGGGGGCGGTCAGGTTGTTGGTCCAGCAAGTGCGGGTGGAGAGAGTCGTGGGAGTAGGGAGTGAGTGGTGGGGAGGAGGAGGAGGTGCAGTGGGAGGTGAGGGTAGGCGTAGGCGGGGAGGGAGAGGTGTTGTGCTGTTGTTGAGTCTGATTTGGCACTTGTTGCTGACGGCAGAGTGTGGGCCTTTACAATTGCAGCATCTAGTAACAGTGGCAGTGCAGTTTCTGTATGAGTGGCCTTGATTGGCACATTTTGAACAGGTTAGTGAGTTACTGCAACGGTTGGTGGTATGTCCAAATTGATAGCAGTTGTAGCATTGGTGGACTGGGATGTAGTGTTGGAATTCGATGTTATGTGAGGGGATGATGTTATTGCCGAATTTAATTCCGTTGGATTTCAATTTGATGGCGTCAGTTTGTGTAGCTGTAGTGATTTTCAACATGGGGAGAGTTCCCATCCGGGCTGCATATGTCATTTGGGAGGTGTTGTGTGTGTTGAGTTCTGTCAATAGGTTAGGATTGTCAAGGATATGGGGGATGATTTTTCTACATATGAGGGTGCATTTTGCGCGGTATTCGGGTGAGCTGAGGACCGTTAAGCCGTTGTCTTTTAGTTTTTTGTTCAATGCTGGGGAGTGGAATAGGTCGGCGTCTTCGTCATTCTGTACAAATATTTTAATAATGTCGTCATTGGTGAAGGAACGTATTTGGAAGATCAAAGTCAGCTGGAAAATGAGTGAAGCGAGGTCTGTGCACTGTTGGATGGTACGGTCCACTTTGAGTTTAATTGAAGGCATGTTGACTGGTGGAATTGGAGATTTATGGAGATCTCCCCTAACAAATTGTCCCTAATTTCCTGCGCCCCTCACGTAGGGGAGGCCCTGCACTATCACAGAGGTCCCCAGGCGAATCGGCAGGCTGTGCTGACCCCCCGCCCTTCACACAAACACGCACTAGCGAGGTGTGGGGACAGAGGGCGTTTCCAGACGAATACTCCCCTGTACGTCAACTGACAGGGGAATAGGTCCTTTCACGGCACGGAAGATAAAGGTTAGAGTGGTAGAAAAAGGTCTGAAAACTTACTGCTGACTCTTTCTTCACACCAAGCCCCTCAGCAGCATTCGGGGTTCCTAAGGGAGGTCCGATACTGTAGGAGAGGCTCAATGTGTCGATTGAATCAACAGAATTGTCAGTTGGAGAATGGAGTCAGGTGCTTGTGATTTCCAAGGTTGGTGGGAAGGTGGGAGAGGTCCCAGAACTAGCGAATCAGCTATGTCCGTTTGATCTCCGGCTTCCCCGTCGCTCTGCGTGTCTGCTCTCTGTGGTGGTCCTGGCTCCAATGGCTTCGCCTAGAAGAACTAGAAAAATGCTAGTGACAGGGGGGAAGGAGGTTCAGAGGAAGAATAAAGATAGGATGGAAGTGAATTTTAGAAGGAGAGAACAGGTGCAGTGGCTAAACACCGCTTGCGTGAGGGGGTAGGCAAAATGCCCGTGAGGGTGCAACAACAACAATCAGGACGAGGCAGAGGGAGGGCGGGAGCAGGTCCGGGCAAGCAAAGGGCCAACGCGGGTGTTCTGATTGTCGTCCTAGCAGGCAGTGTTGGTAAAACGTAGGAAGAACCGCCCCGCCACGGCGGCGGCGCAAGCCGAGAAACGCAGGTGGACGGACGCACAGGCAGCACACGATCAAATCAAACAGAGAAGGTGAAAATATAGAAATTTTGCTAGTCGTAGGGTTGTTTGGAGAGAGATGAAGGTAAAGTCTTTGAGCTATGTCAAAGAGGAACGGAGCGAGTTGGAGGAAGGGTTTTTTAATCTTTGAGCTTGAAATGTCAAAGTATTCATAGTAAGGAAGGATGAGCGTATCGTAGGAGAGTTTTTAGTAATAGCGGCAGACAGATTTGAGCTTTTTTGTCAAATTATGAACGGAGACGAGAATGAGATATAGGTTGAGTGGTTTCAGTCTAGAGTTAGGTCAATTTTATTAAGAATTGGATGTCACAGACGTTGGGTATGTTTGATTAGGTTCTGAGAGTTGTGGGTCTTTTAGCTATGTCAGAGAGAAATGGAGAGAGTTGGAGGAAGAGTTTAGAATCTTTGAGTTTGAAATGTCAAAGTATTCGTAGTGAGGAAGGATGAGTGTATCGTAGGAGAGTTGTTTAGTAATGGCAGGAGGCAGATTTGAGCTATGTCAAATTGTGAACGGAGATGAGAGTGAGATATAGGTTGTTAGGTTTCAGTCTTGAGTTAGGTCGATTTTGGTAAGGTGGCTTTGTCTGGCGGGGGGGGGATGTTGTGTTTGGAGATTGGTTGAGGGAGGGGGGGAGTTTGTGTTTGGGGATTGATGGGGGTGGCGGTTGTATGTTAATTTAAGGTGAATTAAAATTGCTTAAGGGGGGTTGTTGTGTGAGTGTGTATGTGTTTGCATGTAAATGTAAGGGGAGAGAGGGAGGGTTAGGATAATGTTATAAGGTCAGGTATGGTTCGGTTGTCGGGAGGAGGGGGGAGGAGAGGAGAGGAGAAGGGAGGCGAAAGGGGGAAAGGGGGGCTTTGGAGGTTCTTGGGTTAATTTATGGTATGGTAGGATTTCTTAGGAATGATATGTTTTGTGTTGCTAATGAATAGTTGTATTGCGTCATATGTTTTTATTTATTTATTTATTTTAGGAGGGTCAAAGGGGCTTGTTAGAAAGGTCGGGTATATTAAGTTTTTATTTTGGGAGGATTGTAGGTATCGATTTCTAAGAGGGGTTGTGAGTAAGGTTGGGTGGGTTAAGTTTTTCTTTTGGGAGGATTGTAGGTTTTGTTAGTGGTTGGGTGGGTTAAGTTTTTCTTTTGGGAGGATTGTAGGTTTTGTTAGTGGTTGGCAGAGTTGGGTTAATTATTGCATTCTCTCTTTCTTGCAGGTATTGTGAGTTCTGGCCCCATTCTTGAGGGAGAGGGTTTGTGTACAGGTACATTGCACCCCTCCCCGACCTTATTGGCCGAGAGAGGCGTTCAATGTCGTCTGCAGTTGGTGCCGTTTTTATAAGGTACACCTCTCCGACCTTGAGGGAGAGGGCTTGCGTACAGGCATTGTGGAACTCTCACCGACCTTATTGGCTAAGGGAAACGTACATGTCATCTGAGTTAGTATGGGATGGGTAAGTTAGGTATTTGTTTTGGGAGGAGTGATAGGGTGTGGTTAGTTAATGGTAGAATGGTTATTTTTTATTTTGTGTGGGATTGTTAGTAACGGCTGGGTATGTTAGGTTTTTATTTTGGGGGATTGTTAGGGGGAGTGTTAGTGCAGGTTGAGTGGTTTAGTTATTTATTAATTTATTTATTTTTTATTTTTTTGTCAGAGTGGTCTTGAGTTTGAGTTGGTGGCGTGGGGTTTGGAGTGAGGGGGGGGAGGAGGGAATTGGTCAAGTCAGGTAAGGTTAGGTTGGGTTAGTTAGGTGGGGAATCGGTGGGTGTGGGGCCGAGGAGTAGTGATAGGTTATTAGGTTAGGTTGATTTGGTTAGGTTGGGTGGGAATCGTTGGGTGAGGGTTAAGGAGAGGCTAGGTTTTAATTTGGGGGGAAATTGTTGGGTGTGGTTATAGGGAAGATATTAATACAAGGGAGGTGGGAGGGGAGTGTTTGGTCTGTTTAGTACTTAAAGATAGAAATTCTGAGGTGCAGGGATGAGGTCTAAATTGTCGAGTGACTGTGAGCGTGGTGGTGGTATGAGTGTTGTGTATGCAAGTGAGGGAAGGGCAGTTACGTGACTGTGTGTGGGGGAGTCGGGAGGTTGAGGGGAGTGTGCTAGGTTCGTGTCGGGGTTGATTTCTGTTTCCTTTGGGGTAGTGCCGTATAGGTTTACTTTGATTATTGATTTGGGTGGATGAGTGTATTGAATAATTTTTTTGCTGTCAGGTGTATAGGGAGACAGGGGGGAGGTGTTCTTCCTCTTTGGTCTAGGGGTCTTGACCACTAGTTCTGTGGGGGGAAGGGCTGCCATTTTATTCTTGGGAGTCTGGGGTGTTAGGGGAGGATCGGGTTTTGTTTGGGTGTTCGTGGTCCGGGAGTTCAACGTAGTCAAGTGGGAGAAGTCGGGTGTAGGCAAGGTCGAGGTGGAGGGGCCGGTATGTTTTGGACTGATTACTTTGGGGGGTGAGGTAATGGTAGAATGGTGAGATAAGTCAGGTGTAGGCATGGCAGAAGTGGAGGGGAGGAGGGAGACAGTGGATTCTCTGGGGGGTGGGGGGGGGCATGTTGGTACGGTCGGAGATGGGGGCAGTGGGGAAGATGAGGTCGGGACCGGTTCTGAAGGAGTCAGGAATGTTTATGGTAGGGAGGCCGTTAGCCTTCAAACCCTCAATTACCAGATTTAGAAAAAGTGATCTATTACCGTTGCTTAGGGAATGTGCCAGAAGTATGATGGTGGTGATTTTTGCGTCAGTGTCGGGGGAAGGGAGGGGGGCGGTCAGGTTGTTGGTCCAGCAAGTGCGGGTGGAGAGAGTCGTGTGAGTAGGGAGTGAGTGGTGGGGAGGAGGAGGAGGTGCAGTGGGAGGTGAGGGTAGGCGTAGGCGGGGAGGGAGAGGTGTTGTGCTGTTGTTGAGTCTGATTTGGCACTTGTTGCTGACGGCAGAGTGTGAGCCTTTACAATTGCAGCATCTAGTAACAGTGGCAGTGCAGTTTCTGTATGAGTGGCCTTGATTGGCACATTTTGAACAGGTTAGTGAGTTACTGCAACGGTTGGTGGTATGTCCAAATTGATAGCAGTTGTAGCATTGGTGGACTGGGATGTAGTGTTGGAATTCGATGTTATGTGAGGGGATGATGTTATTGCCGAATTTAATTCCGTTGGATTTCAGTTTTATGGCTTCAGTTTGTGTAGCTGTAGTGATTTTTAACATGGGGAGAGTTCCCATCCGGGCTGCATATGTCATTTGGGAGGTGTTGTGTGTGTTGAGTTCTGTCAATAGGTTAGGATTGTCAAGGATATGGGGGATGATTTGTCTACATATGAGGGTGCATTTTGCGCGGTATTCGGGTGAGCTGAGGACCGTTAAGCCGTTGTCTTTTAGTTTTTTGTTCAATGCTGGGGAGTGGAATAGGTCGGCGTCTTCGTCATTCTGTACAAATATTTTAATAATGTCGTCATTGGTGAAGGAACGTATTTGGAAGATCAAAGTCAGCTGGAAAATAAGT
>NW_024722844.1:0-36289 GCF_018991925.1 Homarus americanus | reverse complement strand
CTTCCGCTCAGGGACTTTGTTATACTGGAACATGGGACTTTGTTATACTCGATTAGGAAACTTAGTTATACTCGTGCAGGGGGCTTTGTTGTACTCGATTAGGGGTCTTTGTATACTAGATCAGGGGACTTTGTCTTACTCGATCAGGAGACTTTGTTATACTCGTCCAGGGGGCTTTGTTATAATCGATCAGGGGACTTTGTCATGCTCGAACTGGGAACTTTGTTATACTGCGCCAGGAGACGTTGTTATTCTCGATGAGGGGATATTTTATACTCGATCAGGGGACTTTGTTATATTCGATCCGGAAACTTTGTCTTACTCGATCAGTGCCTTTGTTATACTCGACCAGGGGACTTTGTAATAATCGATGAGGGGACTTTGTTATGCTCGATCTGGGGACTTTGTTATACTGGGCCAGGAGACTTTGTAATACTCGATCAGGGGTAATGTTATACTCGATCATGGGATTTTGTTATACTGGACCAGGGGACTTTGTCATACTCGATCATGGGACTTTGTTATGCTCGATCTGGGGACTTTGTTATACTGCGCCAGGAGACGTTGTTATTCTCGATGAGGGGATAAGTTATACTCGATCAGGGGACTTTGTTATACTGGACCAGGGGACTTTGTTATAATCGATCAGGGGACTTTGTTATGCTTGATCTGGGGACTGTGTGATCCTGCGCCAGGAGACGTTGTTATTCTCGATGAGGGGATATGTTTTACTCGATCAGGGGACTTTGTTATACTCGTCCAGGGGGCTTTGTTATACTACGGTCAGGGGACTTTGTTATTCTCGACCAGGGGACTTTGTTAAACTCGACCAGAGGCCTTTGTTATACTCGACCAGGGGACTTTGCTATAATCGATCAGGGGCTTTGTTATGCTCGATGTGGGGACTTGGTTATCCTGGGCCTGGAGACTTTGTTATACTCGATCAGGGGATATGTTATACTCGATCAGGGGACTTTGTTATACTCGATCAGGGGACTTTGTTATGCTCATCTAGGGGGCTTTTTTATACTCGATCAAGGGGGCTTTGTTATACTCGATCAGGGGACTTTGTCTTACTCGATGAGGGCCCTATGCTATAAGCGACCAGGGGACTTTGTTATAATCGATCTGGGGACTTTGTTATGATCGATATGGGGTCTTTGTTATACTGGGCCAGGGGACTGTTTTGTACTCGATCAGGGGACTTTGTTATACTGGACCAGGGGACTTTGTTATACCCGACCAGACGCCTTTGTTATACTCGATCAGGGGACTTTGTTATACTCGATAAGAGGACTTAATGTTACACTCGGACAGGGGACTTTGTTATACTCGACCAGGGGACTTTGTTATAATGGATAAGGGGAATTTGTTATGCTCAATAAGGGGACTTAATGTTAGACTCGAACAGGGGACTTTGTTTTACTCGACCAGGGGACTTTGTTATACTCCATTAGGCGGCTTTGTTATAATCGATCAGGGGACTTTGTTCTACTCGATTAGGCGGCTTTGTTATAATCGATCAGGGGACTTTGTTATACTCGATGAGGGGCCTTTGTTATACGCGATCAGAGGCCTTTGTTATACTAGATCAGGGGACTTTGTTATACTCGATTAGGGGCCTTTTTTAGACTCGATCAGGAGACTTTGTTATACTCGGTTCAGGGGACTTTGTTATAATCGATTAGGGGACTTTGTTATGCTCGATCTGGGGAGTTTGTTATACTCGACCAGAGAACTTTGTTATACTCACCCAGCGAGCTCTGTTATACTCGATCAGGGGACTTTGTTATACTCGATCAGGGCCTTCTGCTATACTTGACCGGGGGACTTTGTTATAATCGATAAGGGGACTTTGGTATGCTCGTTCTGGGGACTTTGTTATGCTGTGCCAGGGGACTTTTTTATACTCGATCAGGGGACTTTGTTACACTGGACCAGGGGACATTTTTATACTCGATTAGGGGACTTTGTTATACTCGATAAGGGAACTTTTGTTACACTCGATCAGGGGCTTTGTTATACTCGTCCAGGGGCCTTTCTTTTACTCGATTAGGGGACTTTGTTATACTTGATAAGGGACTTTGTTATACTCGATAAGGGGAATTTGTTATACTCGATAAGGGGACTTTGTTATACTCGATTAGGCGGCTTTGTTATACTCGATCAGTGGACTTTCTTATACTCGATGAGGGGCCTTTGTTATACTCGATCAGGGGCCTTTGTTATACTAGATCAGGGGACTATGTTATACTCGATTAGAGGCCTTTTTTGGACTCTATCATGGGTCTTTGTTATACTCGAGCAGGGGGCTTTGTTATACTTGACCAGGGACTTTGTTATACTCGATCATGGGACTTTGTAATACTCGATCAGGGGACTTTGTTATACTCGATTAAGGGCCTTTGTTATACTCGATGAGGGGGCTTTGTTATACTCGACCAGGGGACTTTGCTATAATCGACCAGGGGACTTTGTTATACTAGATTAGGGGACTTTGTTATACTCGATCCGGGGACTTTGTTATACTTCACCAGAGGCCATTGTTATACTCGATCGGGGGACTTTGTTATACTCGATGAGTGGACTTTCCTATATTTGACCAATGGACTTTGCTATACTCGATGAGGGGCCTTTGTTATACTCGATCAGGGGACATTGTTTTACTTGACCAGGGGACTTTGTTATACTCGACCAGAGGACTTTGTTATACTCGATCAGGGGATATGGTATACTCGATCAGGGGGCTTTGTTATATTCGATCAGAGGACTTTGTTATACTCGACGAGGGGTCTTTGTTATACTCCATTAGAAAACTTTGTTATACTCGACCACGAGACTTTGTTATATTCGATCAGGGGACTTTGTTATACTCCACCAGGGACATTGTTATACACGATCAGGGGACTTTGTTATACTCGACAAGGGGACTTTTTTATACTTACCAATGGCCTTTGTTATACTCAATGAGGGACCTTTGTTATACTCGATTAGGGGACTTTGTTATACACGACCAGGGGACTTTGTTATACGCGATCAGGTGACTTTTTTTTACTCGACCAGAGGACTTTGTTATACTCGATCAGGGGATATGTTATACTCGATGAGGGGCCTTTGTTATACTCGATTAGAGGACTTTGTTATACTCGATCAGGGGATATGTTATACTCGATTAGGGGACTTTGTTATACTCAAAGAGGGGAGTTTGTTTTACTTGATTAGGGGACTTTTTAATACTCTATCAAAGGACTTTGTTTTACTTGATCAGAGGACTTTGTTATACTCGACCCGGAGCCTTTTTTATACTCCATTAGAAAGCTTTATTATACTCGACCAGGGGACTTTGTTATACTCCAACAGGGACTTTGTTATATTCGATCAGGGGATATATTATGCGCGATCAGGGGACTTTGTTATACTCGGTTCAGGGGACTTTATTATACTCGTCCAGGGGGCTTTGTTATATTAGGATCAGGGGTCTTTGTTATGCTCGATCAGGGGACTTTGTTAAACTGGGTCACGAGACGTTGTTATACTCGATCAGGGGATATGTTATACTCGATCAGGGGACTTTGTTATAAGCGATTAGGGGACTTTGTTATTCTCGATCTGGAGACTTTGTTAAACTGGGCCACGAGACGTTGTTATAGTCGATCAAAGGATATGTTATACTCGATCAGGGGACTTTGTTATAATGGACCAGGGGTTTTGTTATACTCGATTAGGGGACTTTGTTATACCCGATGAGGGAACGTTGTTATACTCGTCCAGGGGGCTTTGTTATACTCGATCAGGGGACTTTGTTATACTCGATCAGGTGACTTTGTCTTACTCTATCAGGGCCCTTTGCTATACTCGACCGGGGGACTTTGTTATAATCGATAAGGGGACTTTAGTATGCTCGATCTAGGGACTTTGTTATACTGGGCCAGGGAACTTTTTTATCCTCGATCAGGGGACTTTGTTACACTGGACCAGGGGACTTTTTTACACTCGATCAGGGGACTTTGTAAGATTCTAACAGGGTACTTTGTTATACTCGACCAGGGGACTTTATTATACTCGAATAGGCGGCTTTCTTATACTCGATCAAGGGACTTTCTTATACTCGATGAGGGGCCTTTGTTATACTCGATCAGGGGCCTTTGTTATACTAGATCAGGAGGCTTTGTTATACTCGATCAGGGGACTTTGCTATACTCGACCAGGGGACTTTGTTATACTCGAGCAGGGGGCTTTGTTATACTCGATCACGGGACTTTGTTATACTCGATCAGGAGGCATTATTATACTCGATCAGGGGACTTTGTTATACTCGACAGGGAACTTTTTTATACTTGACCAATGGACTTTGTTATACTCGATTAGAGGCCTTTTTTGGACTCGATCCCCGGGACTTTGTTATACTCGATGAGGAGACTTTGCTATACTCGACTAGGGGACATTGTTATACTCGATCAGGGGACTTTGTTATACTCGACCAGGGGACTTTGTTGTTCTCGACCAGGGGAATTTGTTATACTCGATCAGGGGACTTTGTTAAACTCGATCAGGAGGCTTTGTTATACTCGATGAGGGGACTTTGCTATACTCGACCAGGGGACTTTGTTATACTCGATCAGGGGACTTTGCTATACTCGACCGGGGGACATTGTTATAGTCGATCAGTAGACTTTCCTATAATTGTCCAATGGACTTTGCTATACTCGATGAGGAGATATGTTATACTCGATCAGGGGACTTTGTTATAATCGATTAGGGGACTTTGTTATTCTCGATCCGGAGACTTTGTTAAACTGGGCCACGAGACGTTGTTATACTCGACCAGGGGACTTTGTTATACTTGATCAGGGTACTTTGTTATACTCGATCAGGGGATATGTTATACTCGATCCAGGGACTTTGTTATACTGGACCCGGGGACTTTGTTATACTCAATCAGGGGAGTTTGTTATCCTCGATCATGGGACTTTGTTATACTCGTCCAGGGGGCTTTGTTATAATCGATCAGGGGACTTTGTTATTCTCGATCTGGGGACTTTGTTATACTGCGCGAGGAGACGTTGTTATTCTCGATGAGGGGATATGTTATACTCGATGAGGGGACTTTATTATACTGGACCAGGGGGCTTTGTTATACTCGATCAGGGGACTTTGTTATACTCGATTAGGGGACTTTGTTATGCTCGATCTGGGGACTTTGTTATACTGCCCCAGGAGACGTTGTTATTCTCGATGAGGGGATATGTTTTACTCGATCAGGGGACTTTGTTATACTGGACCAGGGGACTTTGTTATACTCGATCAGGGGACTTTGTTATACTGGACCAAGGGACTTTGTTATACTCGTCCAGGGGGCTTTGTTATACTAGGATCAGGGGTCTTTGTTATTCTCGACCAGGGGACTTTGTTATACTCGACCAGAGGCCTTTGTTATACTCGGTGTGGGGACTTTGTTATAATCGATCAGTAGACTTTGTTATGCTCGATCTGGGGACTTTGTTATACTGGGCCTGGAGACTTTGTTATTCTCGATCAGGGGACTTTGTTATGCTCGATCTGGGGACTTTGTTTTACTGCACCAGGAGACGTTGTTATACTGCGCCAGGAGACGTTGTTATTCTCGATGAGGGGATAGGTTATACTCGATCAGGGGACTTTGTTGTACTGGACCAGGGGACTATGTTATAATCGATCAGGGGACTTTGTTATTCTCGATCTGGGACTTTGTTATACTGCGCCAGGAGACGTTGTTATTCTCGATGAGGGGATATGTTATACTCGATCAGGGGTCTTTGTTATACTGGACCAGGGGACTGTGTTATACTCGACCAGGGGACTTTGTTATACTCGACCAGAGGCCTTTGTTATACTCGATCAGGGGACTTTGTTATACTCGAGCAGGGGGCTTTGTTATACTCGTTCAGGAGGCTTTGTTATACTCGATCAGGGGACTTTGCTATACTCGACCAGGAGACTTTGTTATACTCGACCAGCGGAGTTACGGACAGCAGCGAGATCCCACGGTAGTTGCCACAGTCTGACCGGTCTCCCATATTCTTATAAATATTGACAATGGAAGCGTCGTTAGGAGCTTTTGGGATTTCCTCCTTTCCCCATATATTCTCCAGGAGAGAGTGGAGATGGCTGGTAAGCGGAGGTCCTCCTGCTTTATACACCTCGTCTGGGATTCTATCAGGCCCTGAGGATTTGTTATTTTTCATCTGTTTGATGGCAGTAGCTACCTCATCTAGGGATGGAGGATAGCTGAGGTGGGTCAGCTCTGGATGCTGAGGGACCTGCTGGGTAGTCAGGACATCGACATCGGTGTTTCGGTTGAGCAGTGAATGTTCGTGCTCTTTCCACTACTGAAGGGTGACTTCATTGTCTTTAATTATGGAGTTAACATCGGATGAGCGGAGGGGGGCTGTGCCACGAGTGATTGGCCCATAAAATGTTTTGGTGAAATTGAAAAATTAGGGGACTTTGTTATTCTCGACCAGGGGACTTTTTTATACTTGATCACAGGACTTTGTCTTACTCGATCAGGGGGCTTTGTTATACTCGTTCATGAGGCTTTGTTATACTCGATCAGGGGACTTTGTTATACTCGACCAGACGCCTTTGTTATTCTCGATTAGGGGACTTTGTTATACTCAAGCAGGGGGCTTTGTTATACTCGTTCAGGAGGCTTTGTTATGCTCGATCTGGGGACTTTGTTATACTGGACCAGGAGACTTTGTAATACTCGATCATGGGACTTTGTTATACTCGATCAGGAAACTTTGTTATACTCGTCCAGGGGGCTTTGTTATACTCGATTAGGGGACTTTGTTATACTCGATCAGGGGACTTTGTCTTACTCGATCAGGGCTCTTTGCTATACTCGACCGTGGGATTTTGTTATAGTCGATCAGTAGACTTTCCTATAATTGTCCAATGGACTTTGCTATACTCGATGAGGGGACTTTGTTATACTCGATGAGGGGACTTTGTTATGCTCGATCTGGGGACTTTGTTATACTGCGCCAGGAGACGTTGTTATTCTCGATGAGGGGATATGTTATACTCGATCAGGGGACTTTGTTACACTGGACCAGGGGACTTTGTTATAATCGATCAGGGGACTTTGTTATGCTCGATCTGGGGACTTTGTTATACTGCGCCAGGAGACGTTGTTATTCTCGATGAGGGGATATGTTATACTCGATCAGGGGACTTTGTTATACTGGACCAGGGGACTTTGTTATACTCATCTAAGGGGCATTTTTATACTCGATTAGGGGACTTTGTCATACTCGATCAGGGGACATTTCTTACGCGATCAGGGCCCTCTGCTATACTCGACCAGGGGACTTTGTTATAATCTATCAGGGGACTTTGTTATGCTCGATATGGGGGCTTTGTTATACTGGGCCAGGGGACTTTTTTGCACTCGATCAGGGGACTTTGTTATACTGCCCAGGGGACTTTTTTATACTCGATCAAGGGACTTTGTTATACTCGATCACTGGACTTTTGTTATTCTCGATCAGGGGACTTTGTTATACTCGACAAGAGGCCTTTGTTATACTCGATCAGGGGACTTTGTTATAGACGATAAGGGACTTTGTTATACACGATCAGGAAACTTTGTTATACTCTTCTAGGGGGCTTTGTTATACTCGATTAGGGGGCTTTGTTATACTCGATCAGAGGACTTTGTCTTACTCGATCAGGGCCTTTTGCTATACTTGACCGGGGGACTTTGTTATAATCGATGAGGGGACTTTGTTATGCTCGATCTGGGGACGTTTTTATACTCGACCAGAGGACTTTGTTATACTCAATCAGGGGATATGTTATACTCGATCAGGGGACTTTGTTATACTCAACCAGGGGACTTTGTTATACTCGATCAGGGGACTTTGTTATACTCGATTAGGGGACTTTGTTATACTCGATTAGGGGCCTTTGTTATACTCAATGAGGGGTCTTTTTTGTACTTGATCAGGGGACTTTGTCTTTCTCGATCAGGGCCTTTGTTATACTCGACCAGGGGACTTTGTTATAATCGTTCAGGGGACTTTGTTATGCTCGATCTGGGGACTTTGTTATACTGGGCCAGGAGACTTTGTAATACTCGATCAGGGGTAATGTTATACTCGATCAGGGGACTTTGTTATACTGGACCAGGGGACTTTGTAATACTCGATCATGGGACTTTGTTATACTCGATGAGGAAACTTTGTTATACTCGTCCAGGGGGCTTTGTTATACTCGATAAGGAGACTTTGTTATACTGGACCAGGGGACTTTGTTATACTCGACCAGGGGGCTTTGTTATACTCGACCAGAGGCCTTTGTTATACTCGATCAGGGGACTTTGTTATAATCGAGCAGGGGGCTTTGTTATACTCGATCAGGAGGCTTTGTTATACTCGATCAGGGGACTTTGCTATACTCGACCAGGGGACTTTGTTATATTCGACCAGGGGACTTTGTTATACTCGATTAGGGGACTTTGTTATTCTCGACCAAGGGACTTTTTTATTCTTGATCACGGGACTTTGTCTTACTCGATCAGGGCCTTTGTTATACTCGACCAGGGGACTTTGTTATAATCGATCAGGGGACTTTGTTATACTGGCCCAGGGGACTAAGTTATACTCGATCATGGGACTTTGTTATACTCGATCAGGAAACTTTGTTATACTCGTCCAGGGGGGCTTTGTTATACTCGATTAGGGGACTTTGTTATACTCGAACAGGGGACTTTGTCTTACTCGATCAGGGCCTTTGTTATACTCGACCAGGGGACTTTGTTATAATCGATCAGGGGACTTTGTTATGGTCGATCTGGGGACTTTGTTATACTGGGCCAGGAGACTTTGTAATACTTGATCAGGGGTAATGTTATACTCGATCAGGGGACTTTGTTATACTGGACCAGGGGACTTTGTTATACTCGATTAGGAAACTTTGTTATACTCGTGCAGGGGGCTTTGTTGTACTCGATTAGGGGTCTTTGTATACTAGATCAGGGGACTTTGTCTTACTCGATCAGGAGACTTTGTTATACTCGTCCAGGGGGCTTTGTTATAATCGATCAGAGGACTTTGTTATGCTCGTACTGGGAACTTTGTTATACTGCGCCAGGAGACGTTGTTATTCTCGATGAGGGGATATTTTATACTCGATCAGGGGACTTTGTTATATTCGATCAGGAAACTTTGTCTTACTCGATCAGTGCCTTTGTTATACTCGACCAGGGGACTTTGTAATAATCGATGAGGGGACTTTGTTATGCTCGATCTGGGGACTTTGTTATACTGGGCCAGGAGACTTTGTAATACTCGATCAGGGGTAATGTTATACTCGATCATGGGATTTTGTTATACTGGACCAGGGGACTTTGTCATACTCGATTATGGGACTTTGTTATACTCGATTAGGAAACTTTGTTATAATCGTCCAGGGGGCTTTGTTATACTCGATCAGGGGACTTTGTTATACTCGATCAGGGTACTTTGTCTTACTCGATCAGGACCCTTTGCTATACTCGAGCGGGGGACTTTGTTATAATCGGTCAGGGGACTTTGTTATGCTCGATCTGGGGACTTTGTTATACTGGGCCAGGGGTCTTTTTTATACTCGATCAGTGGGACTTTGTTATACTCGATCAGGGGACTTTTGTTATACACGATCAGGGGACATTGTTATACTCGACCAGAGGCCTTTGTTCTACTCGATCAGGGGATATGTTATACTCGATCAGGGGATATGTTATACTCGGTCAGGGGACTTTGTTATACTCGATAACGGTACTTTTTTATACTCAATCAGGGAACTTTGTTATACTCGTTCAGGAGACTTTGTTATACTTTATATGGGAACTTTGTTATTCTCGATGAGGGGCCTTTGTTATACTCGATCAGGGGAATTTGTTTTACTCGATCAGTTGACTTTGTTATACTTGATCAGGGGGCTTTATTATACTCGATCAGGGTACTTTGTTATACTCGAACAGGAGGGTTTTTTTTACTCGATCATGGGACTTTGTTATACTCCACCATAGGATTTTGTTATATTCGATGAGGGGGCTTTGTTATACTCGACCAGGGGACTTTGCTATACTCGACCAGGGGACTTTGTTATACTCGATTAGGGGACTTTGTTATACGCGATCAGGGGACTTTTTTATACTCGACCAGAGGACTTTGTTATACTCAATCAGGGGATAAGTTATACTCGATCAGGGGACTTTGTTATACTCAACCAGGGGACTTTATTATACTCGATCGGAAGACTTTGTTATACTCGATCAGGGGACTTTTTTATATTCGATTAGGGGCCTTTATTACACTCGATGAGGGGATTTTTTCATACTTGATAAGGGACTTTGTTATACTCGATAAGGGGAATTTGTTATACTCGATAAGGGGACTTTGTTAGACTCGAACAGGGGACTTTGTTATACTCGACCAGGGGACTTTGTTATACTCGATTTGGCGGCTTTGTTATACTCGATCAGGAGACTTTCTTATACTCGCTGAGGGGCCTTTCTTATACTCGATCAGGGGCCTTTGTTATACTAGATCAGGGGACTATGTTATACTCGATTAGAGGCCTTTTTTGGACTCGATCACGGGTCTTTGTTATACTCGAGCAGGGGGCTTTGTTTTACTCGATCAGGGTACTTTGTTATACTCGATCAGGAGGATTTGTTATACTCGATCAGGGGACTTTGTTATACTCGACCAGGGAACGTTTTTATACTTGTCCAATGGACTTTGCTATACTCGATGAGGGGACTTTGTTATACTCGACCAGAGGACTTTGTTATACTCAATCAGGGGATATGTTATACTTGATCAGGGTACTTTGTTATACTCAACCAGGGGACTTTGTTATACTCGATCAGGGGACTTTGTTATACTCGATCAGGGGACTTTGTTATACTCGATGAGGAGGCTTTGTTATACTCGATCAGTGGACTTTGCTATACTCGACCAGGGGACTTTGATATACGCGACCAGCGGACTTTGTTATACTCGATTAGGGGACTTTGTTATTCTCGACCAGGGGATTTTTTTATACTTGATCACAGGACTTTGTCTTACACGATCAGGGGGCTTTGTTATACTCGTTCAGGAGGCTTTGTTATACTCGATCAGGGGACTTTGTTATACTCGACCAGAGGCCTTTGTTATTGTCGATCAGGGGACTTTCTTAAACTCGAGCAGGGGGCTTTGTTATACTCGTTCAGGAGGCTTTGTTATGCTCGATCTGGGGACTTTGTTATACTGGACCAGGAGACTTTGTAATACTCGATCAGGGGTAATGTTATACTCGATCAGGGGACTTTGTTATACTGGACCAGGGGACTTTGTTATACTCGATCATGGGACTTTGTTATACTCGATCAGGAAACTTTGTTATACTCGTCCAGGGGGCTTTGTTATACTCGATTAGGGGACTTTGTTATACTCGATCAGGGGACTTTGTCTTACTCGATCAGGGCCCTTTGCTATACTCGACCGGGGGATTTTGTTATAGTCGATCAGTAGACTTTCCTATAATTGTCCAATGGACTTTGCTATACTCGATGAGGGGACTTTGTTATACTCGATCAGGGGACTTTGTTATGCTCGATCTGGGGACTTTGTTATACTGGACCAGGGGACTTTGTTATAATCGATTAGGGGACTTTGTTATGCTCGATCTGGGGACTTTGTTATACTGCCCCAGGAGACGTTGTTATTCTCGATGAGGGGATATGTTATACTCGATCAGGGGACTTTGTTATACTGGACCAGGGGACTTTGTTATACTGGACCAGGGGACTTTGTTATACTTGACCAGAGGCCTTTGTTATACTCGATCAGGGGACTTTGTTATACTCGAGCAGGGGGCTTTGTTATACTCGTTCAGGAGGCTTTGTTATACTCGATCAGGGGACTTTGCTATACTCGACCAGGGGACTTTGTTATACTGCACCAGGAGACGTTGTTATTCTCGATGAGGGGATAAGTTATACTCGATCAGGGGACTTTGTTATACTGGTCGAGGGGACTTTGTTATACTCGATCAGGGGACTTTGTTAAACTCGATCAGGAGGCTTTGTTATACTCGATGAGGGGACTTTGCTATACTCGACCAGGGGACTTTGTTATACTCGATCAGGGAACTTTGCTATACTCGACCGGGGGACTTTGTTATAGTCGATCAGTAGACTTTCCTATAATTGTCCAATGGACTTTGCTATACTCGATGAGGGGATATGTTATACTCGATCAGGGGACTTTGTTATAATCGATTAGGGGACTTTGTTATTCTCGATCTGGAGACTTTGTTAAACTTGGCCACGAGACGTTGTTATACTCGACCAGGGGACTTTGTTATACTTGATCAGGGGACTTTGTTATACTCGATCAGGGGATATGATATACTCGATCCGGGGACTTTGCTATACTGGACCCGGAGACTTTGTTATACTCAATCAGGGGAGTTTGTTATACTCGAACAGGGGACTTTGTTATACTCGTCCAGGGGGCTTTGTTATAATCGATCAAGGGACTTTGTTATGCTCGATCTGGGGACTTTGTTATACTGCGCCAGGAGACGTTGTTATTCTCGATGAGGGGATGTGTTATACTCGATGAGGGGACTTTATTATACTTGACCAGGGGGCTTTGTTATACTCGATCAGGGGACTTTGTTATACTCGATTAGGGGACTTTGTTATGCTCGATCTGGGTACTTTGTTATACTGCCCCAGGAGACGTTGTTTTTCTCGATGAGGGGATATGTTTTACTCGATCAGGGGACTTTGTTATACTGGACCAGGGGACTTTGTTATACTCTATCAGGGGACTTTATTATACTGGACCAGGGTCTTTGTTATACTCGTCCAGGGGGCTTTGTTATACTAGGATCAGGGGTCTTTGTTCTTCTCGACCAGGGGACTTTGTTATACTCGACCAGAGGCCTTTGTTATACTCGGTGTGGGGACATTGTTATAATCGATCAGTAGACTTTGTTATGCTCGATCTGGGGACTTTGTTATACTGGGCCTGGAGACTTTGTTATTCTCGATCAGGGGACTTTGTTATGCTCGATCTGGGGACTTTGTTTTACTGCGCCAGGAGACGTTGTTATACTGCGCCAGGAGACGTTGTTATTCTCGATGAGGGGATATGTTATACTCGACCAGGGGACTTTGTTATACTGGACCAGGGGACTATGTTATAATCGATCAGGGGACTTTGTTATGCTCGATCTGGGGACTTTGTTATACTGCGCCAGGAGACGTTGTTATTCTCGATGAGGGGATATGTTATACTCGATCAGGGGACTTTGTTATACTGGACCAGGGGACTTTGTTATACTCGACCAAGGGACTTTGTTATACTCGACCAGAGGCCTTTGTTATACTCGATCAGGGGACTTTGTTATACTCGAGCAGGGGGCTTTGTTATACTCGTTCAGGGGACTTTTTTATACTTGATCACAGGACTTTGTCTTACTCGATCAGGGGGCTTTGTTATACTCGTTCAGGAGGCATTTTTATACTCGATCAGGGGACTTTGTTATACTCGACCAGAGGCCTTTGTTATTCTCGATCAGGGGACTTTGTTATACTCGAGCAGGGGGCTTTGTTATACTCGTTCAGGAGGCTTTGTTATGCTCGATCTGGGAACTTTGTTATACTGGACCAGGAGACTTTGTAATACTCGATCAGGGGTAATGTTATACTCGATCAGGGGACTTTGTTATACTGGACCAGGGGACTTTGTTATACTCGATCAAGGGACTTTGTTATACTCGATCAGGAAACTTTGTTATACTCGTCCAGGGGGCTTTGTTATACTCGATTAGGGGACTTTCTTATACTCGATCAGGGGACTTTGTCTTACTCGATCAGGGCCCTTTGCTATACTCGACCGGGGGATTTTGTTATAGTCGATCAGTAGACTTTCCTATAATTGTCGAATGGACTTTGCTATACTCGATGAGGGGACTTTGTTATACTCGATCAGTGGACTTTGTTATGCTCGATCTGGGGACTTTGTTATACTGTGCTAGGAGACGTTGTTATTCTCGATGAGGGGATAAGTTATACTCGATCAGGTGACTTTGTTATACTGGTCCAGGGGACTTTGTTATAATCGATCAGGGGACTTTGTTATGCTCGATTTGGGGACTTTGTTATACTGCGCCAGGAGACGTTGTTATTCTCGATGAGGGGATATGTTATACTCGATCAGGGGACTTTGTTATACTGGACCAGGGGACTTTGTTATACTCGATTTGGGGACTTTGTTATACTCGATCAGGGAACTTTGTTATACTCGATCAGGGGACTTTGTTAAACTGGACCAGGGGACTTTGTCATACTCGATCATTTGACTTTGTTATACTCGATCAGGAAACTTTGTTATACTCGTCCAGGGGGCTTTGTTATACTCGATCAGGAGACTTTGTTATACTGGACCAGGGGACTTTGTTATACTCGACCAGGGGACTTTGTTATACTCGACCAGAGGCCTTTGTTATACTCAATCAGGGGACTTTGTTATACTCGAGCAGGGGGCTTTGTTATACTCGATCAGGAGGCTTTGTTATACTCGATCAGGGGACTTTGCTATACACGACCAGGGGACTTTGTTATACTCGACCAGGGGACTTTGTTATACTCGATTAGGGGACTTTGTTATTCTCGACCAGGGGACTTTTTTATTCTTGATCACAGGACTTTGTCTTATTCGATCAGGGGACTTTGTTATACTGGACCAGGGGACTTTGTTATACTGGACCAGGGGACTTTGTTATACTTGACCAGAGGCCTTTGTTATACTCGATCAGGGGACTTTGTTATACTCGAGCAGGGGGCTTTGTTATACTCGTTCAGGAGGCTTTGTTATACTCGATCAGGGGACTTTGCTATACTCGACCAGGGGACTTTGTTATACTGCACCAGGAGACGTTGTTATTCTCGATGAGGGGATAAGTTATACTCGATCAGGGGACTTTGTTATACTGGTCGAGGGGACTTTGTTATACTCGATCAGGGGACTTTGTTAAACTCGATCAGGAGGCTTTGTTATACTCGATGAGGGGACTTTGCTATACTCGACCAGGGGACTTTGTTATACTCGATCAGGGAACTTTGCTATACTCGACCGGGGGACTTTGTTATAGTCGATCAGTAGACTTTCCTATAATTGTCCAATGGACTTTGCTATACTCGATGAGGGGATATGTTATACTCGATCAGGGGACTTTGTTATAATCGATTAGGGGACTTTGTTATTCTCGATCTGGAGACTTTGTTAAACTTGGCCACGAGACATTGTTATACTCGACCAGGGGACTTTGTTATACTTGATCAGGGGACTTTGTTATACTCGATCAGGGGATATGTTATACTCGATCCGGGGACTTTGCTATACTGGACCCGGAGACTTTGTTATACTCAATCAGGGGAGTTTGTTATACTCGATCAGGGGACTTTGTTATACTCGTCCAGGGGGCTTTGTTATAATCGATCAGGGGACTTTGTTATGCTCGATCTGGGGACTTTGTTATACTGCGCCAGGAGACGTTGTTATTCTCGATGAGAGGATGTGTTATACTCGATGAGGGGACTTTATTATACTGGACCAGGGGGCTTTGTTATACTCGATCAGGGGACTTTGTTATACTCGATTAGGGGACTTTGTTATGCTCGATCTGGGGACTTTGTTATACTGCCCCAGGAGACGTTGTTATTCTCGATGAGGGGATATGTTTTACTCGATCAGGGGACTTTGTTATACTGGACCAGGGTACTTTGTTATACTCTATCAGGGGACTTTGTTATGCTCGATCTGGGGACTTTGTTTTACTGCGCCAGGAGACGTTGTTATACTGCGCCAGGAGACGTTGTTATTCTCGATGAGGGGATATGTTATACTCGATCAGGGGACTTTGTTATACTGGACCAGGGGACTATGTTATAATCGATCAGGGGACTTTGTTATGCTCGATCTGGGGACTTTGTTATACTGCGCCAGGAGACGTTGTTATTCTCGATGAGGGGATATGTTATACTCGATCAGGGGACTTTGTTATACTGGACCAGGGGACTTTGTTATACTCGACCAAGGGACTTTGTTATACTCGACCAGAGGCCTTTGTTATACTCGATCAGGGGACTTTGTTATACTCGAGCAGGGGGCTTTGTTATACTCGTTCAGGGGACTTTTTTATACTTGATCACAGGACTTTGTCTTACTCGATCAGGGGGCTTTGTTATACTCGTTCAGGAGGCATTTTTATACTCGATCAGGGGACTTTGTTATACTCGACCAGAGGCCTTTGTTATTCTCGATCAGGGGACTTTGTTATACTCGAGCAGGGGGCTTTGTTATACTCGTTCAGGAGGCTTTGTTATGCTCGATCTGGGGACTTTGTTATACTGGACCAGGAGACTTTGTAATACTCGATCAGGGGTAATGTTATACTCGATCAGGGGACTTTGTTATACTGGACCAGGGGACTTTGTTATACTCGATCAAGGGACTTTGTTATACTCGATCAGGAAACTTTGTTATACTCGTCCAGGGGGCTTTGTTATACTCGATTAGGGGACTTTCTTATACTCGATCAGGGGACTTTGTCTTACTCGATCAGGGCCCTTTGCTATACTCGACCGGGGGATTTTGTTATAGTCGATCAGTAGACTTTCCTATAATTGTCCAATGGACTTTGCTATACTCGATGAGGGGACTTTGTTATACTCGATCAGTGGACTTTGTTATGCTCGATCTGGGGACTTTGTTATACTGTGCTAGGAGACGTTGTTATTCTCGATGAGGGGATAAGTTATACTCGATCAGGTGACTTTGTTATACTGGTCCAGGGGACTTTGTTATAATCGATCAGGGGACTTTGTTATGCTAGATTTGGGGACTTTGTTATACTGCGCCAGGAGACGTTGTTATTCTCGATGAGGGGATATGTTATACTCGATCAGGGGACTTTGTTATACTGGACCAGGGGACTTTGTTATACTCGATTAGGGGAATTTGTTATACTCGATCAGGGAACTTTGTTATACTCGATCAGGGGACTTTGTTATACTGGACCAGGGGACTTTGTCATACTCGATCATTTGACTTTGTTATACTCGATCAGGAAACTTTGTTATACTCGTCCAGGGGGCTTTGTTATACTCGATCAGGAGACTTTGTTATACTGGACCAGGGGACTTTGTTATACTCGACTAGGGGACTTTGTTATACTCGACCAGAGGCCTTTGTTATACTCAATCAGGGGACTTTGTTATACTCGAGCAGGGGGCTTTGTTATACTCGATCAGGAGGCTTTGTTATACTCGATCAGGGGACTTTGCTATACACGACCAGGGGACTTTGTTATACTCGACCAGGGGACTTTGTTATACTCGATTAGGGGACTTTGTTATTCTCGACCAGGGGACTTTTTTATTCTTGATCACGGGACTTTGTCTTATTCGATCAGGGCCTTTGTTATACTCGACCAGGGGACTTTGTTATAATCGATCAGGGGACTTTGTTATGCTCGATCTGGGGTCTTTGTTATACTGGACCAGGAGACTTTGTAATACTGGATCAGGGGTAATCTTATACTCGATCAGGGGACTTTGTTATACTGGCCCAGGGGACTTTGTTATACTCGATCATGGGACTTTGTTATACTCGATCAGGAAACTTTGTTATACTCGTCCAGGGGGGCTTTGGTATACTTGATTAGGGGACTTTGTTATACTCGATCAGGGGACTTTGTCTTACTCGATCAGGGCCTTTGTTATACTCGACCAGGGGACTTTGTTATACTCGACCAGGGGACTTTGTTATACTCGACCAGAGGCCTTTGTTATACTCAATCAGGGGACTTTGTTATACTCGAGCAGGGGGCTTTGTTATACTCGATTAGGGGGCTTTGTTATACTCGATCAGAGGACTTTGTCTTACTCGATCAGGGCCTTTTGCTATACTTGACCGGGGGACTTTGTTATAATCGATGAGGGGACTTTGTTATGCTCGATCTGGAGACGTTTTTATACTCGACCAGAGGACTTTGTTATACTCAATCAGGGGATATGTTATACTCGATCAGGGGACTTTGTTATATTCAACCAGGGGACTTTGTTATACTCGATCAGGGGACTTTGTTATACTCGATTAGGGGACTTTGTTATACTCGATTAGGGGCCTTTGTTATACTCAATGAGGGGTCTTTTTTGTACTTGATCAGGGGACTTTGTCTTTCTCGATCAGGGCCTTTGTTATACTCGACCAGGGGACTTTGTTATAATCGTTCAGGGGACTTTGTTATGCTCGATCTGGGGACTTTGTTATACTGGGCCAGGAGACTTTGTAATACTCGATCAGGGGTAATGTTATACTCGATCAGGGGACTTTGTTATACTGGACCAGGGGACTTTGTAATACTCGATCATGGGACTTTGTTATACTCGATGACGAAACTTTGTTATACTCGTCCAGGGGGCTTTGTTATACTCGATAAGGAGACTTTGTTATACTGGACCAGGGAACTTTGTTATACTCGACCAGGGGACTTTGTTATACTCGACCAGAGGCCTTTGTTATACTCGATCAGGGGACTTTGTTATAATCGAGCAGGGGGCTTTGTTATACTCGATCAGGAGGCTTTGTTATACTCGATCAGGGGACTTTGCTATACTCGACCAGGGGACTTTGTTATATTCGACCAGGGGACTTTGTTATACTCGATTAGGGGACTTTGTTATTCTCGACCAAGGGACTTTTTTATTCTTGATCACGGGACTTTGTCTTACTCGATCAGGGCCTTTGTTATACTCGACCAGGGGACTTTGTTATAATCGATCAGGGGACTTTGTTATACTGGCCCAGGGGACTAAGTTATACTCGATCATGGGACTTTGTTATACTCGATCAGGAAACTTTGTTATACTCGTCCAGGGGGGCTTTGTTATACTCGATTAGGGGACTTTGTTATACTCGAACAGGGGACTTTGTCTTACTCGATCAGGGCCTTTGTTATACTCGACCAGGGGACTTTGTTATAATCGATCAGGGGACTTTGTTATGCTCGATCTGGGGACTTTGTTATACTGGGCCAGGAGACTTTGTAATACTTGATCAGGGGTAATGTTATACTCGATCAGGGGACTTTGTTATACTGGACCAGGGGACTTTGTTATACTCGATTAGGAAACTTTGTTATACTCGTGCAGGGGGCTTTGTTGTACTCGATTAGGGGTCTTTGTATACTAGATCAGGGGACTTTGTCTTACTCGATCAGGAGACTTTGTTATACTCGTCCAGGGGGCTTTGTTATAATCGATCAGGGGACTTTGTTATGCTCGAACTGGGAACTTTGTTATACTGCGCCAGGAGACGTTGTTATTCTCGATGAGGGGATATTTTATACTCGATGAGGGGACTTTGTTATATTCGATCAGGAAACTTTGTCTTACTCGATCAGTGCCTTTGTTATACTCGACCAGGGGACTTTGTAATAATCGATGAGGGGACTTTGTTATGCTCGATCTGGGGACTTTGTTATACTGGGCCAGGAGACTTTGTAATACTCGATCAGGGGTAATGTTATACTCGATCATGGGATTTTGTTATACTGGACCAGGGGACTTTGTCATACTCGAATATGGGACTTTGTTATACTCGATTAGGAAACTTTGTTATAATCGTCCAGGGGGCTTTGTTATAATCGATCAGGGGACTTTGTTATACTCGATCAGGGTACTTTGTCTTACTCGATCAGGACCCTTTGCTATACTCGAGCGGGGGACTTTGTTATAATCGGTCAGGGGACTTTGTTATGCTCGATTTGGGGACTTTGTTATACTGGGCCAGGGGTCTTTTTTATACTCGATCAGTGGGACTTTGTTATACTCGATCAGGGGACTTTTGTTATACACGATCAGGGGACATTGTTATACTCGACCAGAGGCCTTTGTTCTACTCGATCAGGGGATATGTTATACTCGATCAGGGGACTTTTTTATACTCCACCAGGGAATTTGTTATACTCGATCAGGGGATATGTTATACTCGGTCAGGGGACTTTGTTATACTCGATAAGGGTACTTTTTTATACTCAATCAGGGAACTTTGTTATACTCGTTCAGGAGACTTTGTTATACTTTATATGGGGACTTTGTTAAACTCGATGAGGGGCCGTTGTTATACTCGATCAAGGAACTTTGTTATTCTCGATGAGGGGCCTTTGTTATACTCGATCAGGGGAATTTGTTTTACTCGATCAGTTGACTTTGTTATACTTGATCAGGGGGCTTTATTATACTCGATCAGGGTACTTTGTTATACTTGAACAGGAGGGTTTTTTTTACTCGATCATGGGACTTTGTTATACTCCACCATAGGACTTTGTTATATTCGATGAGGGGGCTTTGTTATACTCGACCAGGGGACTTTGCTATACTCGACCAGGGGACTTTGTTATACTCGATCAGGGGACTTTGTTATACGCGATCAGGGGACTTTTTTATACTCGACCAGAGGACTTTGTTATACTCAATCAGGGGATAAGTTATACTCGATCAGGGGACTTTGTTATACTCAACCAGGGGACTTTATTATACTCGATCGGAAGACTTTGTTATACTCGATCAGGGGACTTTTTTATATTCGATTAGGGGCCTTTATTACACTCGATGAGGGGATTTTTTCATACTTGATAAGGGACTTTGTTATACTCGATAAGGGGAATTTGTTATACTCGATAAGGGGACTTTGTTAGACTCGAACAGGGGACTTTGTTATACTCGACCAGGGGACTTTGTTATACTCGATTTGGCGGCTTTGTTATACTCGATCAGGAGACTTTCTTATACTCGCTGAGGGGCCTTTCTTATACTCGATCAGGGGCCTTTGTTATACTAGATCAGGGGACTATGTTATACTCGATTAGAGGCCTTTTTTGGACTCGATCACGGGTCTTTGTTATACTCGAGCAGGGGGCTTTGTTTTACTCGATCAGGGTACTTTGTTATACTCGATCAGGAGGATTTGTTATACTCGATCAGGGGACTTTGTTATACTCGACCAGGGAACGTTTTTATACTTGTCCAATGGACTTTGCTATACTCGATGAGGGGACTTTGTTATACTCGACCAGAGGACTTTGTTATACTCAATCAGGGGATATGTTATACTTGATCAGGGTACTTTGTTATACTCAACCAGGGGACTTTGTTATACTCGATCAGGGGACTTTGTTATACTCGATCAGGGGACTTTGTTATACTCGATGAGGAGGCTTTGTTATACTCGATCAGTGGACTTTGCTATACTCGACCAGGGGACTTTGATATTCGCGACCAGCGGACTTTGTTATACTCGATTAGGGGACTTTGTTATTCTCGACGAGGGGACTTTTTTATACTTGATCACAGGACTTTGTCTTACACGATCAGGGGGCTTTGTTATACTCGTTCAGGAGGCTTTGTTATACTCGATCAGGGGACTTTGTTATACTCGACCAGAGGCCTTTGTTATTGTCGATCAGGGGACTTTCTTAAACTCGAGCAGGGGGCTTTGTTATACTCGTTCAGGAGGCTTTGTTATGCTCGATCTGGGGACTTTGTTATACTGGACCAGGAGACTTTGTAATACTCGATCAGGGGTAATGTTATACTCGGTCAGGGGACTTTGTTATACTGGACCAGGGGACTTTGTTATACTCGACTAGGGGACTTTGTTATACTCGACCAGAGGCCTTTGTTATACTCGATCAGGGGACTTTGTTATACTCGAGCAGGGGGCTTTGTTATACTCGTTCAGGAGGCTTTGTTATACTCGATCAGGGGACTTTGTTATACTCGACCAGAGGCCTTTGTTATTGTCGATCAGGGGACTTTCTTAAACTCGAGCAGGGGGCTTTGTTATACTCGTTCAGGAGGCTTTGTTATGCTCGATCTGGGGACTTTGTTATACTGGACCAGGAGACTTTGTAATACTCGATCAGGGGTAATGTTATACTCGATCAGGGGACTTTGTTATACTGGACCAGGGGACTTTGTTATACTCGATCATGGGACTTTGTTATACTCGATCAGGAAACTTTGTTATACTCGTCCAGGGGGCTTTGTTATACTCGATTAGGGGACTTTGTTATACTCGATCAGGGGACTTTGTCTTACTCGATCAGGGCCCTTTGCTATACTCGACCGGGGGATTTTGTTATAGTCGATCAGTAGACTTTCCTATAATTGTCCAATGGACTTTGCTATACTCGATGAGGGGACTTTGTTATACTCGATCAGGGGACTTTGTTATGCTCGATCTGGGGACTTTGTTATACTGGACCAGGGGACTTTGTTATAATCGATTAGGGGACTTTGTTATGCTCGATCTGGGGACTTTGTTATACTGCCCCAGGAGACGTTGTTATTCTCGATGAGGGGATATGTTATACTCGATCAGGGGACTTTGTTATACTGGACCAGGGGACTTTGTTATACTGGACCAGGGGACTTTGTTATACTTGACCAGAGGCCTTTGTTATACTCGATCAGGGGACTTTGTTATACTCGAGCAGGGGGCTTTGTTATACTCGTTCAGGAGGCTTTGTTATACTCGATCAGGGGACTTTGCTATACTCGACCAGGGGACTTTGTTATACTGCACCAGGAGACGTTGTTATTCTCGATGAGGGGATAAGTTATACTCGATCAGGGGACTTTGTTATACTGGTCGAGGGGACTTTGTTATACTCGATCAGGGGACTTTGTTAAACTCGATCAGGAGGCTTTGTTATACTCGATGAGGGGACTTTGCTATACTCGACCAGGGGACTTTGTTATACTCGATCAGGGAACTTTGCTATACTCGACCGGGGGACTTTGTTATAGTCGATCAGTAGACTTTCCTATAATTGTCCAATGGACTTTGCTATACTCGATGAGGGGATATGTTATACTCGATCAGGGGACTTTGTTATAATCGATTAGGGGACTTTGTTATTCTCGATCTGGAGACTTTGTTAAACTTGGCCACGAGACGTTGTTATACTCGACCAGGGGACTTTGTTATACTTGATCAGGGGACTTTGTTATACTCGATCAGGGGATATGATATACTCGATCCGGGGACTTTGCTATACTGGACCCGGAGACTTTGTTATACTCAATCAGGGGAGTTTGTTATACTCGAACAGGGGACTTTGTTATACTCGTCCAGGGGGCTTTGTTATAATCGATCAAGGGACTTTGTTATGCTCGATCTGGGGACTTTGTTATACTGCGCCAGGAGACGTTGTTATTCTCGATGAGGGGATGTGTTATACTCGATGAGGGGACTTTATTATACTTGACCAGGGGGCTTTGTTATACTCGATCAGGGGACTTTGTTATACTCGATTAGGGGACTTTGTTATGCTCGATCTGGGTACTTTGTTATACTGCCCCAGGAGACGTTGTTTTTCTCGATGAGGGGATATGTTTTACTCGATCAGGGGACTTTGTTATACTGGACCAGGGGACTTTGTTATACTCTATCAGGGGACTTTATTATACTGGACCAGGGTCTTTGTTATACTCGTCCAGGGGGCTTTGTTATACTAGGATCAGGGGTCTTTGTTCTTCTCGACCAGGGGACTTTGTTATACTCGACCAGAGGCCTTTGTTATACTCGGTGTGGGGACATTGTTATAATCGATCAGTAGACTTTGTTATGCTCGATCTGGGGACTTTGTTATACTGGGCCTGGAGACTTTGTTATTCTCGATCAGGGGACTTTGTTATGCTCGATCTGGGGACTTTGTTTTACTGCGCCAGGAGACGTTGTTATACTGCGCCAGGAGACGTTGTTATTCTCGATGAGGGGATATGTTATACTCGACCAGGGGACTTTGTTATACTGGACCAGGGGACTATGTTATAATCGATCAGGGGACTTTGTTATGCTCGATCTGGGGACTTTGTTATACTGCGCCAGGAGACGTTGTTATTCTCGATGAGGGGATATGTTATACTCGATCAGGGGACTTTGTTATACTGGACCAGGGGACTTTGTTATACTCGACCAGGGGACTTTGTTATACTCGACCAGAGGCCTTTGTTATACTCGATCAGGGGACTTTGTTATACTCGAGCAGGGGGCTTTGTTATTCTCGTTCAGGGGACTTTTTTATACTTGATCACAGGACTTTGTCTTACTCGATCAGGGGGCTTTGTTATACTCGTTCAGGAGGCATTTTTATACTCGATCAGGGGACTTTGTTATACTCGACCAGAGGCCTTTGTTATTCTCGATCAGGGGACTTTGTTATACTCGAGCAGGGGGCTTTGTTATACTCGTTCAGGAGGCTTTGTTATGCTCGATCTGGGAACTTTGTTATACTGGACCAGGAGACTTTGTAATACTCGATCAGGGGTAATGTTATACTCGATCAGGGGACTTTGTTATACTGGACCAGGGGACTTTGTTATACTCGATCAAGGGACTTTGTTATACTCGATCAGGAAACTTTGTTATACTCGTCCAGGGGGCTTTGTTATACTCGATTAGGGGACTTTCTTATACTCGATCAGGGGACTTTGTCTTACTCGATCAGGGCCCTTTGCTATACTCGACCGGGGGATTTTGTTATAGTCGATCAGTAGACTTTCCTATAATTGTCGAATGGACTTTGCTATACTCGATGAGGGGACTTTGTTATACTCGATCAGTGGACTTTGTTATGCTCGATCTGGGGACTTTGTTATACTGTGCTAGGAGACGTTGTTATTCTCGATGAGGGGATAAGTTATACTCGATCAGGTGACTTTGTTATACTGGTCCAGGGGACTTTGTTATAATCGATCAGGGGACTTTGTTATGCTCGATTTGGGGACTTTGTTATACTGCGCCAGGAGACGTTGTTATTCTCGATGAGGGGATATGTTATACTCGATCAGGGGACTTTGTTATACTGGACCAGGGGACTTTGTTATACTCGATTTGGGGACTTTGTTATACTCGATCAGGGAACTTTGTTATACTCGATCAGGGGACTTTGTTAAACTGGACCAGGGGACTTTGTCATACTCGATCATTTGACTTTGTTATACTCGATCAGGAAACTTTGTTATACTCGTCCAGGGGGCTTTGTTATACTCGATCAGGAGACTTTGTTATACTGGACCAGGGGACTTTGTTATACTCGACCAGGGGACTTTGTTATACTCGACCAGAGGCCTTTGTTATACTCAATCAGGGGACTTTGTTATACTCGAGCAGGGGGCTTTGTTATACTCGATCAGGAGGCTTTGTTATACTCGATCAGGGGACTTTGCTATACACGACCAGGGGACATTGTTATACTCGACCAGGGGACTTTGTTATACTCGATTAGGGGACTTTGTTATTCTCGACCAGGGGACTTTTTTATTCTTGATCACGGGACTTTGTCTTATTCGATCAGGGCCTTTGTTATACTCGACCAGGGGAGGATCAGACTTTGTTTGTCGAATACTGGACCAGGAGATTTGTAATACTGGATCAGGGGTAATCTTATACTCGATCAGGGGACTTTGTTATACTGGCCCAGGGGACTTTGTTATACTCGATCATGGGACTTTGTTATACTCGATCAGGAAACTTTGTTATACTCGTCCAGGGGGGCTTTGGTATACTTGATTAGGGGACTTTGTTATACTCGATCAGGGGACTTTGTCTTACTCGATCAGGGCCTTTGTTATACTCGACCAGGGGACTTTGTTATAATCGATGAGGGGACTTTGTTATGCTCGATCTGGGGACTTTGTTATACTGGGCCAGGAGACTTTGTATTACTCGATCAGGGGTAATGTTATACTCGATCAGGGGACTTTGTTATACTGGACCAAGGGACTTTGTTATACTCGATTAGGAAACTTTTTTATACTTGTTCAATGTACTTTGCTATACTCAATGAGGGGACTTTGTTATACTCGACCAGGGGACTTTGATATACTCGATCAGGAGACTTTTTTATACTCCACCAGAGGAATTTGTTATACTCAATCAGGGGATATCTTATACTTGATCAGGGTACTTTGTTATACTCAACCAGGGGACTTTGTTATACTCGATCAGGGGACTTTGTTATACTCGATCAGGGGACTGGGTTATACTCGATGAGGAGGCTTTCTTATACTCAATCAGGGGATATGTTATACTTGATCAGGGGACTTTGCTATACTCGTCCAGGGGACTTTGTTATACTCGATCAGGGGACTTTGTTATACTCGACCAGGGAACTTTTTTGTACTTGACCAATGGACTTTGTTATACTCGATGAGGGGCGTTAATTATACTCGATGAGGGGACTTTGTTATACTCGACCAGGGACTTTGTTATACTCAATCATGGGACTATGTAATACTCGATCAGTGGACTTTGTTATACTCGATTAAGGGCCTTTGTTATACTCGATGAGGGGGCTTTGTTATAATCGGCCAGGGGACTTTGCTATAGTCGACCAGGGGACTTTGTTATACTCGATTAGGGGACTTTGTTATACTCGATCGGGGGACTTTGTTATACTTCACCAGAGGCCATTGTTATACTCGATCGGGGAACTTTGTTATACTCTATGAGTGGACTTTCCTATATTTGACCAATGGACTTTGCTATACTCGATGAGGGGCCTTTGTTATACTCGATCAGGGGACATTGTTATACTCGACCAGGGGACTTTGTTATACTCGATGAGGGGACTTTGTTATACTCGACCAGAGGACTTTGTAATACTCGATCAGGGGATATGTTATACTCGATCAGGGAACTTTGTTATATTCGACCAGGGGAATTTGTTATACTCGATCAGGGAACTTTGTTATACTCGACCAGAGGACTTTGTTATACTCGATCAGGGGATATGTTATACTCGATCAGGGGACTTTGTTATACTCGAAGAGGGGACTTTGTTTTACTTGATTAGGGGACTTTTTAATACTCTATCAAAAGAATTTGTTATACTTGATCAGAGGACTTTGTTATACTTGGCCAGGAGCCTTTGTTATACTCGATTAGAAAGCTTGCTTATACTCGACCAGGGGACTTTGTTATACTCCACCAGGGACTTTGTTATACTCGATCTGGGGTTATGTTATACGCGATCAGGGGACTTTGTTATACTCGGTTCAGGGGACTTTCTTATACTCATCCAGGGGGCTTTGTTATAATAGGATCAGGGGACTTTGTTATGCTCGATCAGGGGACTTTGTTAAACTGGGTCACGAGACGTTGTTATACTCGATCAGGGGATATGTTATACTCGATCAGGGGACTTTGTTATAATCGATTAGGGACTTTGTTATGCTCGATCTGGAAACTTTGTTAAACTGGGCCACGAGACGTTGTTATACTCGATCAGGGGTAATGTTATACTCGATCAGGGGATTTTGTTATACTCGATCAGGAAACTTTGTTATACTCGTCCAGGGGGCTTTGTTATACTCGATCAGGGGACTTTGTTATACTCGATCAGGGTACTTTGTCTTACTCGATCAGGGCCCTTTGCTATACTCGAGCTGGGGACTTTGTTATAATCGATCAGGGGACTTTGTTATGCTCGATCGGGGGACTTTGTTATACTGGGCCAGGGGACTTTTTTATACTCGATCAGTGGGACTTTGTTATACTCGATCAGGGGACTTTTGTTATACACGATCAGGGGACATTGTTATAATCGACCAGGGGCCTTTGTTCTACTCGATCAGGGGATATGTTTTACTCGATCAGGGGACTTTTATACTCCACCAAGGAATTTGTTATTCTCGAACAGGGGATATGTTATACTCGGTCAGGGGACTTTGTTATACTCGATAAGGGGACTTTTTTATACTCAATCAGGGAACTTTGTTATACTCGTTCAGGAGACTTTGTTATACTTGATATAGGGACTTTGTTAAACTCGATGAGGGGCCGTTGTTATACTCGATCAAGGGACTTTGTTATTCTCGATGAGGGGCCTTTGTTATACTCGATCAGGGGAATTTGTTTTACTCGATCAGTTGACTTTGTTATACTTGCTCAGGGGGCTTTATTATACTCGATCAGGGTACTTTATTATACTCGATTAGGGGACTTTGTTATACTCGATTAGGGGCCTTTGTTTTATTCAATGAGGGGGCTTTGTTATACTCGACCAGGGTACTTTGGTATACTCGACCAGGGACTTTGCTATACTTAAACAGGGGACTTTGTTATACTCGATCAGGGGACTTTGCTATACTCGACCAGGGGACTTTGTTATACTCGACAAGGGGGCTTTGTTATACTCTTTTAGGGGACTTTGTTATGCTCGAACAGGAGGCTTTGTTAAACTCGATCAGGGGACTTTGCTATACTCGACCAGGGGACTTTGTTATACTCGATCAGGGGACTTTGTTATACTCGACCAGGGAACTTTTTTATACTTGTCCAATGGACTTTGCTATTCTCAATGAGGGGACTTTGTTATACTCGACCAGGGGACTTTGTTATACTCGATCAGGGGACTTTCCTATACTCGACCAGGGGACTTTGTTATACTCAATCAGGGGATATGTTATACTTGATCAGGGTACTTTGTTATACTCAACCAGGGGACTTTGTTATACTCGATCAGGGGACTTTGTTATTCTCGATCAGGGGACTTTGTTATACTCGATGAGGAGGCTTTCTTATACTCAATCAGGGGATATGTTATACTTGATCAGGGGACTTTGCTATACTCGTCCAGGGGACTTTGTTATACTCGATCAGGAGACTTTGTTATACTCGACCAGGGAACTTTTTTTGTACTTGACCAATGGACTTTGTTATACTCGATGAGGGGCGTTAGTTATACTCGATGAGGGGACTTTGTTATACTCGACCAGGGACTTTGTTATACTCGATCATGGGACTTTGTAATACTCGATCAGTGGATTTGTTATACTCGATTAAGGGCCTTTGTTATACTCGATGAGGGGGCTTTGATATAATCGACCAGGGGACATTGCTATAGTCGACCAGGGGACTTTGTTATACTCGATTAGGTGACTTTGTTATACTCGATCGGGGGAATTTGTTATACTTCACCAGAGGCCATTGTTATACTCGATCGGGGGACTTTGTTATACTCTATGAGTGGACTTTCCTATATTTGACCAATGGACTTTGCTATACTCGATGAGGGGCCTTTGTTATACTCGATCAGGGGACATTGTTATACTCGACCAGGGGACTTTGTTATACTCGATGAGGGGACTTTGTTATACTCGACCAGAGGACTTTGTAATACTCGATCAGGGGATATGTTATACTCGATCAGGGGACTTTGTTATATTCGATCAGACGACTTTGTTATACTCGACCAGGGGCCTTTGTTATACTCGATTAGAAAACTTTGTTATACTCGACCACGAGACTTTGTTATATTCGATCAGGGGACTTTGTTATACTCCACCAGGGACATTGTTATATTCGATCAGGGGATATGCTATACTCGCCCAGGGGACTTTGTTATACACGATCAGGGGACTTTGTTATACTCGACAAGGGGACTTTTTTATACTTACCCATGGACTTTGCTATACTCAATGAGGGGCCTTTGTTATACTCGATCAGGGGACTTTGTTATACACGACCAGGGGACTTTGTTATACGCGATCAGGTGACTTTTTAATACTCGGCCAGAGGACTTTGTTATACTCGATCAGGGGATATGTTATACTCGATCAGGGGATTTTGTTATACTCAACCAGAGGATTTGTTATACTCGATCAGGTGAGTTTGTTATACTCAATCAGGGGACTTTGTTATACTCGATTTGGGGCCATTGTTATACTCCACCAGGGGACTTTGTTATACTCGATGAGGGGACTTTGTTATACTCGACCAGGGACTTTGTTATACTCGATCATGGGACTTTGTAATACTCGATCAGTGGACTTTGTTATACTCGATTAAGGGCCTTTGTTATACTCGATGAGGGGGCTTTGTTATAATCGACAAAGGGACTTTGCTATAATCGACCAGGGGACTTTGTTATACTCGATTAGGGGACTTTGTTATACTCGATCGGGGGACTTTGTTATACTTCACCAGAGGCCATTGTTATACTCGATCGGGGGACTTTGTTATACTCTATGAGTGGACTTTCCTATATTTGACCAATGGACTTTGCTATACTCGATGAGGGGCCTTTGTTATACTCGATCAGGGGACATTGTTATACTCGACCAGGGGACTTTGTTATACTCGATGAGGGGACTTTGTTATACTCGACCAGAGGACTTTGTAATACTCGATCAGGGGATATGTTATACTCGATCAGGGGACTTTGTTATATTCGATCAGACGCCTTTGTTATACTCGACCATGGGCCTTTGTTATACTCGATTAGAAAACTTTGTTATACTCGACCACGAGATTTTGTTATAATCGATCAGGGGACTTTGTTATACTCCACCAGGGACATTGTTATATTCGATCAGGGGATATGCTATACTCGCCCAGGGGACTTTGTTATACACGATCAGGGGACTTTGTTATACTCGACAAGGGGACATTTTTATACTTACCCATGGACTTTGCTATACTCAATGAGGGGCCTTTGTTAAACTCGATCAGGGGACTTTGTTATACACGACCAGGGGACTTTGTTATACGCGATCAGGTGACTTTTTTATACTCGGCCAGAGGACTTTGTTATACTCGATCAGGGGATATGTTATACTCGATCAGGGGATTTTGTTATACTCAACCAGAGGATTTGTTATACTCGATCACGGGAGTTTGTTATACTCAATCAGGGGACTTTGTTATACTCCATTAGGGGCCATTGTTATACTCCACCAGGGGACTTTGTTATACTCGATCAGGGGACTTTGTTATACTCGACCAGGGGACTTTTTTATACTTGATCAGAGGACTTTGTCATACTCGATCAGTGGACTTTCCTATATTTGACCAATGGACTTTGCTACACTCGATGAGGGGCCTTTGTTATACTCGATCAGAGGATTTGTTATACTCGACCAGGGGAATTTGTTATACTCGATCAGGGAACTTTGTTATACTCGACCAGAGGACTTTGTTATACTCGATCAGGGGACTTTGTTATACTCGAAGAGGGGACTTTGTTTTACTTGATTAGGGGACTTTTTAATACTCTATCAAAGGAATTTTTTATACTTGATCAGAGGACTTTGTTATACTCGACCAGGAGCCTTTGTTATACTCGATTTGAAAGCTTTGTTATACTCGACCAGGGGACTTTGTTATACTCCACCAGGGACTTTGTTATACTCGATCTGGGGATATATTATACCCGATCAGGGGACTTTGTTATACTCGGTTCAGGGGACATTATTATACTCGTCCAGGGGGCTTTATTATATTAGGATCAGAGGACTTTGTTATGCTCGATCAGGGGACTTTGTTAAACTGGGTCATGAGACGTTGTTATACTCGATCAGGGAATATGTTATACTCGATTTAGGGACTTTGTTATACTCATCTAGGGGGCTTTTTTATACTCGATCAGGGGACTTTGTCATACTCGATCAGGGGACTTTTTCTTACACGATCAGGGCCCTCTGCTATACTCGACCACGGGACTTTGTTATAATCTATCAGGGGGCTTTGTTATACTGGGCCAGGGGACTTTTTTGTACTCGATCAGGGGACTTTGTTATACTGCCCAGGGGACTTTTTTATACTCGATCAAGGGACTTTGTTATACTCGATCACTGGACTTTTGTTATATTCGATCAGGGGACTTTGTTATACTCGACAAGAGGCCTTTGTTATACTCGATCAGGGGACTTTGTTATAGTCGTTAAGGGATTTTGTTATACTCGATCAGGAAACTTTGTTATACTCGTCCAGGCGGCTTTGTTATACTCGATTAGGGGACTTTGTTTTACTCGATCAGGGGACTTTGTCTTACTCGATCAGGGCCCTTTGCTATACTTGAGCGGGGGACTTTGTTATAATCGATGAGGGGATTTTGTTATGCTCGATCTGGGGACTTTGTTATACTGGGCCAGGAGACTTTGTAATACTCGAGCAGGGGTAATGTTATACTCGATCAGGGGATTTTGTTATACTGGACCAGGGGACTTTGTCATACTCGATCATGGGACTTTGTTATACTCGATCAGGAAACTTTGTTATAATCGTCCAGGGGGCTTTGTTATACTCGATCAGGGGACTTTGTTATACTCGATCAGGGTACTTTGTCTTACTCGATCAGGGCCCTAAGCTATACTCGAGCGGGGGACTTTGTTATAATCGGTTAGGGGACTTTGTTATCTCGATCTGGGGACTTTGTTATACTGGGCCAGGGGACTTTTTTATACTCGATCAGTGGGACTTTGTTATACTCGATCAGGGAACTTTTATTATACACGATCAGGGGACATTGTTATACTCGACCAGGGGCCTTTGTTCTACTCGATCAGGGGATATGTTATACTCGATCAGGGGACTTTTTTATACTCCACCAGGGAATTTGTTATACTCGATCAGGGGATATGTTATACTCGGTCAGGGGACTTTGTTATACTCGATAAGGGTACTTTTTTTTACTCAATCAGGGAACTTTGTTATACTCGTTCAGGAGACTTTGTTATACTTGATATGGGGACTTTGTTAAACTCGATGAGGGGCCGTTGTTATACTCGATCAAGGGACTTTGTTATTCTCGATGAGGGGCCTTTGTTATACTCGATCAGGGGAATTTGTGTTACTCGATCAGTTGACTTTGTTATACTTGATCAGGGGGCTTTATTATACTCGATCAGGGTACTTTGTTATACTCGATCAGGAGGGTTTGTTTTACTCGATCATGGGACTTTGTTATACTCCACCATGGGACTTTGTTATACTCGATTAGGGAACTTTCCTATATTTGACCAATGGACTTTGCTATACTCGATGAGGGGCCTTTGTTATACTCGATCAGGGGACATTTTTATACTCGACCAGGGGACTTTGTTATACTCGATGAGGGTCTTTGTTATACTCGACCAGAGGACTTTGTTATACTCGATCAGGGGATATGTTATACTCGATCAGGGGACTTTGTTATATTCGATCAGACGACTTTGTTATACGCGACGAGGGGCCTTTGTTATACTCGATTAGAAAACTTTGTTATACTCGACCACGAGACTTTGTTATATTCGATCAGGGGACTTTGTTATACTCCACCAGGGACATTGTTATATTCGATCAGGGGATATGCTATACTCGCCCAGGGGACTTTGTTATACACGATCAGGGGACTTTGTTATACTCGACAAGGGGACTTTTTTAAACTTACCAATGGACTTTGTTATACTCAATGAGAGGCCTTTGTTATACTCGATCATGGGACTTTGTTATACACGACCAGGGGACTTTGTTATACGCGATTAGGTGACTTTTTTATATTCGGCCAGAGGACTTTGTTATACTCGATCAGGGGATATGTTATACTCGATCAGGGGATTTTGTTATACTCAACCAGAGGACTTTGTTATACTCGATCAGGGGACTTTGTTATACTCAATCAGGGGATTTTGTTATACTCGATTAGGGGCCATTGTTATACTCCACCAGGGGACTTTGTTATACTCGATCAGGGGACTTTGTTATACTCGACCAGGGGACTTTTTTATACTTGATCAGAGGACTTTGTCATACTCGATCAGTGGACTTTCCTATATTTGACCAATGGACTTTGCTACACTCGATGAGGGGCCTTTGTTATACTCGATCAGAGGACTTTGTTATACTCGACCAGGGGAATTTGTTATACTCGATCAGGGAACTTTGTTATACTCGACCAGAGGACTTTGTTATACGCAATCAGGGGATATGTTATACTCGATCAGGGGACTTTGTTATACTCGAAGAGGGGATTTTGATTTACTTGATTAGGGGACTTTTTAATACTCTATCAAAGGAATTTGTTATACTTGATCAGAGGACTTTGTTATACTCGACCAGGAGCCTTTGTTATACTCGATTAGAAAGCTTTGTTATACTCGACCAGGGGACATTGTTATACTCCACCAGGGACTTTGTTATACTCGATCTGGGGATATGTTATACGCGATCAGGGGACTTTGTTATACTCGGTTCAGGGGACTTTATTATACTCGTTCAGGGGGCTTTGTTATATTAGGATCAGGGGACTTTGTTATGCTCGATCAGGGGACTTTGTTAAACTGGGTCACGAGACGTTGTTATACTCGTTCAGGGGCTATGTTATACTCGATCAGGGGACTTTGTTATAATCGATTAGGGAACTTTGTTATGCTCGATGTGGAGACTTTGTTAAACTGGGCCACGAGACGTTGTTATACTCGATCAGGGGTAATGTTATACTCGATCAGGGGATTTTGTTATACTGAACCAGGGGAATTTGTCATACTCGATCAAGGGACTTTGTTATACTCCATTAGGAAACTTTGTTATACTCGTCCACGGGGCTTTGTTATACTCGATCAGGGGACTTTTATTACATTTTATCGTGGGCACTTTATCTTACTCTCGCATCAGGCCCTTGCTATACTCGAATAGACTTTATTATAATCGATCAGGGACTTTGTTATGCTCGATCTGGGGACTTTGTTATACTGGGCCAGGGATTTTTTATACTCGACTGTGGGACTTTGTTATACTCTGACTAGGGACTTTTGTTATACACGATCAGACATATTGTTACACCGACCAGGTACTTTTGTTCTACTCTGATCAGGGATATGTTTTACTCGACTAGTAATTTTTATACCCACCATGAATTTGTTATACTCGAACAGGGATAAGTGTTATACCGGTCAGGGACTTCGTTATATACCGATAAGGGACTTTTATACTCAATCAGGAACTTTGTTATACCTGTTCAGAGACTATGGTACTGGAGGTAGGGACTTTGTTAAACCCGAGGGGCCGCGGTTATACCGATCAAGGACCAAGGCCTCACATAGGGCCTTTGGTTATACTCGACCGTAATTGGTTTTACTCGATCAGTTGACCATATACTTGATCAGGGCTTTATTATACTCGGGATCATCAGGTACTTTATTATACTGATTAGGGACTTTTGTTATACTCATTAGGGCCTTTTGGTTTTATTCGATGAGGCCTATACCAGACCAGGTACTTGGGTATACCTGACCAGGACTTTGCTATACTCTGACCAGGGGACTTTTGTTATACCCGATCAGGGGACTTTTGCTATACTCTAATTTAGGACTTTGTTATAATTTTATAAGGGGCTTTGTTATACTTTTAGGGACTTGTTATGCTCGAAACAGGAGGCTTTATAAACCTGATCAGGGACTTTGCTATACTCGACCAGGGACCTTTGTTATACCTCGATCAGGGACTTGTTATACCTGACCAGGAAGTATACTCTGTCCAATGGACTTTTGCTAATTTCAATGAGGGACTTTTGTTATACCTTTAATCAGGACTTTGTTATACCCGATCAGGGACTTTCCTATACCGACCAGGGACTTTGCTATACCAATCAGGGGATATGTTATACTTGGATCAGGTATCAAGAAGTACTCCAAATCCAGGACTTTGTTATACTCGATCAGGGACTTTTGTTATTCTCGATCAGGGACTGTTATACTCGATGAGGAGGCTTTCTATACCAATCAGGGATATGTTATACTTGATCAGGGGATTCATACCTGTCCAGGGACTTTTGTTATACTCGATCAGGAGACTTGTTATACCGACCAGGGAACTTTTTTTGTACTTGACCAATGGACTTTGTTATACTCGATGAGGGCGTTAGTTATACTCGATGAGGGACCTTGTTATACTCGACCAGGACTTTGTTATACTCGATCATGGGACTTGTAATACCTGATCAGTGGATTTGTTATACCGATTAAGGGCCTTTTGTTATACCTTTGATGAGGGGCTGGATATAATCGACCAGGGACATTGCTATAGCTCTAATCAGGGACTTTGTTATACCGATTAGGGTGACTCTTTGTTACCTCGATCGGGGAATGGTTATACTTCACCCAGGAGGCCATTGTTATACCTTGACTGGGGGGACTTTTGTTATACTCTATGAGTGGACTCTTCTCATATTTGACCAATGGACTTTTGCTATACTCTCGATGAGGGCCTTTGTTATACTCTGAATTAGTGGGACACGTTATACTTTAATCAGGACTTTGTTGCCTGATGAGGGACTTTTGTTATACTCCGGACCAGGAGGACTTTGTGGCCACTCGATCAGTGGCGTTATACCTGATCAGGGACTTGTTATATTCGATCAGACGACT
>NW_024722843.1:0-18951 GCF_018991925.1 Homarus americanus | reverse complement strand
CAGTATGCTTCGTTCAATTTGTATTGCTACTATTTCCCTGTAATCTTTCACATTGTTTACCCGCTCCCACTGCATTCTCCTCCACCCCCGTGCTCACATGTTCTCCTAGCAGTTTAAAGACTTCGATATCTTTTGAACTGCCCCCTCTAGAGCCCCAGCCAGGGTTGCTACTCCATCCCTAGACAGGTGCACCCCATCCATAGCATAAAGGTCCCTTCTGCCGTAGAAGTTGTCCCAGTTGTCAATGAATGGGACTGATATTGACTTGCAATATCTGTCAAGACGGTCGTTGACACCAACTGCCCTTGACAACCATTCACTGCCAACTCTCCTTCTAGGCAGGACACCGCATATGATAGGGATCCCTCCCTTAGTCCTAATACGATCTATAGCTGTCTTGAACTTATCAAGAAGCTCCTCACTCCTACACCGGCCAATATCGTTGCCTCCTGCACTGAGGTAGATAATGGGTTTGTTCCCATTACCAGACAAGATATTGTCCATCCTGTCAACTATATCCCCCACCCCAGCTCCTGGCAAACACACCCTCATCCTATTTATGTTTTTACCACAAAAGGCCCTGTCCAAGTACCTTACCTGTGAGTCACCAACAATTAAAGTTTTTATACCTTCCTTGTCATCCCTGTCCCTGACTGTACTAACGTCCAATTCGTCTATCAAGGGACTGAACGGGTTGGTACACTTAGCTGCTGATGTCGTTGTATCCAGGGAAAGATGATTATATGTGTGTGTGTGTGTGTGTGTGTGTGTGTGTGTGTGTGTGTATCAGTACGAGTTTACATGCATCCTTGCGAGTATACATGTATGCATGTACTGTATATTATTCCCCAATAACCATTTCACCAATAATTTCACCACGTAGCCAAACTTTAATAAAATTATTGACCTGATGACCTCTCATGTACCCTCCTCAACTTCACCAATTAGTCCAGATCTTCGTCAACACAGAACCCAATCAATTCACTTTTTGTAACTTTTTTATATTAATTCTATCACTCACACACCGAGATAACAAATAACCTTTAGTCCTGTATGACCTCAAAAAGAATGACACTATAATAACGTGTTTACTTCAGGTAGTGTGTAGATTTTTGTGTATGGTAATGCTTCAGTTAAGGGTTTTATATGTCGTTCAAACGGGAAGTTCATTAGCCTACGTTTAATGAGTATTATGAACGTGAAGTCTAATAGCTATATAATGTATATATTTTTAAAGAGTTGTAATAAGACTTACTCTATGATATATATATATATATATATATATATATATATATATATATATATATATATATATATATATATATATATATATATATATATATATATATATATATATATATTTCATGTAAATCCACAATGCAAACGTGGATAAGATAAATCTTGATAAAATCACACGGGAAAATGGAAACAACGGAGCACCTTAGCTTTCGTCTTTATTCAAGACATCTTCAGAGGCAACAGTTGCCTCTGAAGATGTCTTGAATAAGAACAAAAATATATATATATATATATATATATATATATATATATATATATATATATATATATATATATATATATATATATATATATATATATACAAGTAAATCACTGTGGGTGCGCGTGATCCAGGTATATGCTGATAACCACATGTAGGCATTCATAGGTAGGCATTCACAGGTAGGCATTCACGGTAGGCATTCACCGGTAGGCATTCACAGGAAGGCGTTCGCAAGTAGGCGTTCACAGGTAGGCGTTCACAGGAAGGCGTTCACAGGTAGGCGTTCACAGGTAGGCGTTCACAGGTAGGCGTTTTAAATAAGGTTCACTGTCATGCCTTCAATAACAAGCGTTCAATGACAAGCGTTCACAAACAGGTAAATTAATGGAGTTCGTTTACCGGGGCCCCGCACGATCAATGACGAACAGTTATTTATAGAACAAAATTCTCCAGCTCAATCAAAATAAATTACCACAGTCACGATTGGGCACATAAAACTGACAGCTCATGTTCACACACACACACACACACACACACACACACACACACACACACAGCCCAATTCAACCATTGTAAAATAATCAACAACCATAGTTGTTCGCTCCTCTCTAATATAACATGTACTGTAACTGCTGAAATTCCTTGTTTAATGACCCTCTCACCTTTGTCATTATATATTTATCACTTACGTCATCTGTATATTACTTGTTAATCAACAGACGCATTCCATGTTTATGTAACTTTTATTATCTCTATTGACTGTATACTGTATTTCCCACTCCTTTGTCTGCTATGTTCTTTAAATAAACCGTTAATTATGATTATTATTACTACAAGTCCTCTACAGGTAAACGAGGCTTCACTCCTCAGTCACGATACAAGTTATTTTATTATGAAAAAAATTTTTCTCATTTATAAATAGTTTCTCATCGTTTTGCCATACAAAAAAGCACAAAAATTGGAGGCAAGTGAAAAACTGATTAACCTCACGTCATTTGGAAATTAATTAAAGATAAATAAAAGAACATATAAAATATCTTCGACCCTCACAATTTGATGGTTGACCTCTATTTGACCTTATTAATCAACCCATTTACAAAAATTTCAACAATATCGGTGTCCTTTAGATTTGGATCACACACACACGTAATAATGCCCTTAGCCCTCTGAGAATAAGAACATGGCAACATAAGAATGGAGGAAACTGCAGCAGGCCTATTCCGTTACACCCAACCCCTATCGCTCATATATTCATCCCTATATTTGAAAGCAGTATTCAAACTTAATGATGATGTTGGTAACTTGTTTACTCATCACTACTCTACAAACCAATATTTACCTATCTCGCGCCTAAATCTAAATTTGTCCAATTTAAAACCATTGCTACGAGTTCGCTCTGGTGGGATAGTTTAAGTACTTTGTTTAACCTGACTTCCATTTATACACCTTGATCATATCGCCCTCACTCTACGTCTCAGGTTCCTAATGCCCAAGATTAGTCTTCTCGTCCTCCTGAACCGCTTAATCCAAGTGAGGTGACACAGAAGCAAGGATATAGTTTTAGGATGACAACGAACAAGATTATAACAAACAGGATGACAACGAACAAGATTATAACGAACAGGATGACAACGAACAAGATTATAACGAACAGGATGACAACGAACAAGATTATAACGAACAGGATGACAACGAACAAGATTATAACGAACAGGATGACAACGAACAAGATTATAACGAACAGGATGACAACGAACAAGATTATAACGAACAAGATGACAACGAACAAGATTATAACGAACAGGATGACAACGAACAAGATTATAACGAACAGGATTATACGGCCGCATAACCAAACAGTTGACGGCCAGTAAATAAATAAGAACGAACGATCTAGTAAGAAATTGCTTTTGGAATAGAAAACAGTGAAGATTTCGCGTAATACTGACGGATCACCTGAAGATTAGACCCCCAGCAATTCACCCTAGAGTTACCTTAATTTAACCTCCTCAATAAAACTTAACTAACCTAACGTTATTTAATTTAACCCTATCTAACGTAACCTGGACCTATCTAACGTAACTTCCATATTATCTAACGTAACCTAACATAATCTAACTAACCTAACCCTCCTTCCCAAATAGTGTTAGGTTATTTAATCATCAGGTGGTGGAGGGGTTAATCTTCAAGTAATCTATAGGAGAGTCAGGTCTTGTGCCTTGGACCCGCTCCTCCTTTATTCAAGCTCACTACTACAAATTATTTTTATTTTATTCAGGGAGTTCATTATCTGAGTGGGGTAACTTTATTCACAAAGTCATTTATGCTTTATTTACAAAGTCGTTAAACATGTTTTGTCAAGTTTATTCACGTCTTGATCAACGAGACATAAACCATCCTTTGATCAGCCTCCTCGTTTAAGTCACTATTGGTTCAATTTTATAAACCTTCAACCCAAGACATTTTCACATAATTTAGTGAAAAATCCACCTCGTCTACAGATAACATCTTTAATAACTTTCATGAGTTTGGTTCTCAAAGATTCACACGTTAAATTTATCAGTAATTGGGCCTCACACAGCTCCTAGTTCGGTAGAGTCTCAGCGAATAATAGAAATCAGTTGTGTTATTACCTTAATGCTGTGACGTCTCCACTTTAGAGAAAAACATGAATCTGAGAATTAATGAACAATAATAATAGAAAATATATATTACCACTGCTCTAGGGTCCACCACCCATTAATGTATCACCACACACGTCACTATACACTCAGGTGAAGACAGTACATCGTTTAGCGACTCTTACCTCCGGAACCTACCCAAGGAACCTAACTTGTCCATCCCTTAACCTAACCCGACCAAACCTTAACACACTAACAGTCCCTAATCTAATCTATCCCCAACCAGAAAAGCGAACCAGTAACCTAACCCTAATTCACATCTAACCTACCCTTTACTTAAACTATCTCTAGCTCAACCTATCTCAAGCTTAACCTAACCTAACCCATCTATAGCCTAACCTAACCTAACCCAAACTTCTGTATTAGGTTGGGAATACCAGCTCGAGGCGGTGTTACAGGTGCGGATCTGAGAGGTGTGTTGTTTGATCACTCACCATCAATATTCACATGTGTCGAGTCCCCAAACAAACTGCAACAACATATACACTATTAATCATCAACAAATCCCTCACATGTATCCGAGACTTAGCTGGATCACAGTCTTATTTAGTTTATTACTGTATTGACAACTATAGAGGGAAAGCTTTTTTGTTTTGTTTTGTTATTTAAAAGTGAGGTCCGGAGATTTCATGTTGATATCAATGACGTATCTATCAAAACAAGTAAAATATATGTAACTACTTTTGCAAAATTTGATTGATGCGTGAGAAATGTGGCAGCCATGACATCACCAGCGGCGATAAGACTGCCAGCAGAACACCCTTTAATATATACATTATTTAATATTTCAAACTCCATTCGTTAAATAATATCATAGGCCAGTTACCTTAGTTGGGAACATATTATGGTGCAAAATCATGGTACATTTTTTTCGTTCTAAAGTAAGTTTTGGAAGTAAGGCACTGCAGTGGACTCTGATAATCTGGCGGGTTTGGCACATGAACCACGGGCCAACTTCTCAGCCTAGGTCCAGGGGGCTGGAAAACATTAGCAAACAGATAGAGCGACTAATGGATATTATAGTAGATTTAGAGAGCGTCGAGCGGACCTTAGAGGATTTAATAACTTTCAGCTTTAACTCCTCCAGGTATCTCGCCGGTAGACGGGAAAATATGTAGTAAATAGCTTTATACTACAAACGATACCTCTTGTAATTTAAAAACAATGTATGAATTTCACGATTAACGATCTTGGTTATGTTGTTAAAATTAATAATATGAATTATAAGGCACCAGTAGACCAGCACTGAGCCACGGCCCTCCTGTCGACAGCGGTGACGACGACCAAGGAAGGAACAATCCTCATGACTCCCTTATAACCAAGAGGTAGGAAGACCTGAACCCCCCGGTCACATGCGGAGGACGAAACAATTATAGTTAGAAATCAAGAGTCTGCCCGGCAGGTTTTATTTCCGGCTGTGGCAACACTGGGGGTGACCAGGTGAGCTGGAGGGTGCTTCGCCATGGTAATTTGTTTCACTTATTATCATCAAGTTTTATATGTCGTATAATATCCTTATAGTTTCTCATTATACAAACTTGATACAAATTTCCGACTTGCAACAAACAATGAAGCAACCTTTACTATATTAGTATTAACAACCCCGGCCATCCAGGTAGAGGCGGAGATCACCTCAGTCCAGCCATAAGTGCTGATAAAGAACACATCAACTAAAGGACTAACTTCATCTAACAACAACAAATTGCAACAAAATCCAATTTTCTCGATAATCAGTAAATTCGTTATCGCCACGTGCCGGCCACATGTTGAGTGAAGAAACTACAACTCAGGATAGCTTACTAAGCGAGATGAGCTGGTAGCAGCTGTGTGACTGCCTGAGGAGCAGAGTCTACCGTAGAGACAACATCTTGAATTTTCGTTCTGCCAACATCTACCAGGAGGATATTTATATTTGTTCTCGTTGGTCAAACCCTAGACTCCAAAAACGTGAGGGTGATTATGAACTATTAAATCCTCTAAGAACTCTAAATAACTTTAATAAGTGTATTTATATACTGTATATTGATCATATTATACACTGTGTCCTGATGTATCAGCAGTTGTAACATGTGAGTTATATTCAGGAGGTTAATAGGCTATATACTGTACATTGATCGTACTATCCAAACTGTGTGTCCTGATATACTAGCATTTGTTATATGTGAATTGTTCTTAACAGGTTTTGACCGAATTATACTCATCGCGTCAACGACAAGAGTCTTATTGTCCTGAACACACCATAATTGCTCCTAGAGAGGTTAAAGTGTCATCAATGTTCACAGTAATGGCGCCTTGATCAAGGTCGTAATATTGCTGGGATAGGTAGACCCACATAGTGTTGGTCCTTATAGCAACAGGTTCCTCCACCATGGAATCCTGCCACGATTAGGAGCACCAGTTTATTTCACCTGATGATTAAGCACACTAACGTTAAATGGGAGGTGGGGGTTATTAAGTTAGAATATGTTAGGTTATGTCTGGGTTACGTTAGGTAGGTTAGGTTATGTTCCGTTAGGTTAGGTTAGATTAGATTGAATTATGTATAGGTTAGATAGATTAGCTTAGGTATGATAGATTAGTTTAGGATATAATAGGTTAGGACAGATTAGGTTAGGCTAGTGCAAGGTATTTAATCATTAGGCGACATAAGGCGGGCTGTAATCTTCACGAGGACTCACCATTAACCAACACAGGACCAGCACAGTACGGTACAGTACAGCAGTGTTCACCCCCAGGGCCTTCTACACCTTTCATCAATATTCCCTAATCGTCCCATAAGAGCCCGACAAAGTCATTAATTCTGAGTTACATTAATTCATCCACTTATTTCTGATTGAAGGCCAAATACTCTGATGACATGTTCTAAGTCAACGTCAGGTTACCTTCACTGACTACAAAGCATTTCATTAATGTTTAAAAGTGAAAAAAACTCGGGTAAAAAGAAAATTCATGGCCGACAGTTCGCCTCCACTCACTTAATAAGGTTTGAACGAAGACCAAACACTCAAGTTGAATATCAAACTTATATTTAATTCGCTTCCACTGACAGCGAAAGTTTTGACTACAGGCCCAGGAAAGTAGGCCTAAAAGATCTGGACACAAAAAGTTGGCCTAAAGATCTGGATATAAATATTAGGCCTAAGAATCTGGACACAAAATAGGCCTAGTAAGGATTTGTACACACAAAAAAGTAGGCTCAGATAGGTGGTCCCACAGAAGGTCCCAGAGAAAGTAGGTCACGTCCCGCACCTGGTCACCATTGCCAGGCTTTAATCAACAGTGAGCCAGGTAGACCCTCACCTGGAGGTGGGTAATCATCCACACAGTGAGCCAGGTAGATCCTCACCTGGTGTGTGTAATCATCCACACAGTGCGCCAGGTAGATCCTCACCTGGTGTGTAGTAATCATCCACACAGTGAGCCAGGTAGTTCCTCACCTGGTGTGTAGTAATCATCCACACAGTGAGCCAGGTAGATCCTCACCTGGAGTGCGGTATCCACACAGTGAGCCAGGTAGACCATCACCTGGTGTGTGGTAATCATCCACACAGGTAGACCATCACCTGGTGTAGTAATCATCCACACAGTGAGCCAGGTAGACCATCACCTGGTGTGTGGTAATCATCCACACAGTGAGCCAGGTAGACCACCTGCTGTGTGGTAATCATCCACACAGTGAGCCAGGTAGACTCACCTGGTGTGTGGTAATCATCCACAGTGAGCCAGGTAGACCATCACCTGGTGTGTGGTAATCATCCACAGTGAGCCAGGTAGACCATCACCTGTGTGTGGTAATCATCCACACAGTGAGCCAGGTAGACCATCACCTGGTGTGTGGTAATCATCCACACAGTGAGCCAGGTAGACCATCACCTGGTGTGTGGTAATCATCCACACAGTGAGCCAGGTAGACCATCACCTGGTGTGTGGTAATCATCCACACAGAGCCAGTAGACTATCACCTGGTGTGTGGTAATCATCCACACAGTGAGCCAGGTAGACCATCACCTGGTGTGTGGTAATCATCCACACAGTGAGCCAGGTAGACCATCACCTGGTGTGTGGTAATCATCTCCACACACAATGTCAACACAATCTCTCCCACTTGAGCAGAGTCCCACGGAGGCGACAATGTGTTCTTACTCCCAGTGAGTGAGATAGCTCTCTCTCTCTCTCTCTCTCTCTCTCTCTCCTCTCTCTCCTCTCTCTCTCTCTCTCTCTCTCTCCTCTCTCTCTCTCTCCCTACTCTCTCACTCTCTCCTCACTCTCCTCACTCCCTCCTCCATCTCTCTTCACCCTCCTCCATCTCTTCATCCCTCCCTCCCCCTCCTCCCTCACTCATTCTCTTCACCCTTCCTCCCCCACCTCCCTCCCTCACCATTCAGACATAACAGTTTCTCAACCATTGTTCAGGTGACAAAAGCAAAGCTCAGAAATGGGAGGAATGGCTGATGATGTCCCTCACCCTCCGTGTCTCGCCTCACCCTCACCTCACCCCACCCACCCACCGTGTCTCACCCCCCACCCTCACCCCACACCTCACCTCACCCACCGTGTCCCCACCCTCACCTTCACCTCACCTACTTGTCCCCACCTCACCCCCTCACCCTCACCCACCGTGTCTCACCTCACCTTCACCTCACCCACTGTGTCCCACCTCACCTTCACCTCACCCACTGTGTCCCACCTCACCCTTCACCTCACCCACTGTGTCTCCGCCTCACCTCACCTCACCTACTGTGTCCCGCCCCAACCCCCACCCCACCCCCACCTCACCTACCGTGTCCCACCTCACCTTCCACCTCACCCACCGTGTCCCACCCCACCTTCACCCCACCTTCCACCCTCACCCCACTGTGTCCCGCCCCCACCCCCCACCCTCACCTTCACCTCACCTTCACCCCACCCACTGTGTCCTCGCCTCACCCCACCTCACCTTCACCCCACCTTCACCTCACCCACTGTCTCGCCTCACCTCACCCCCACTCTCACCCTCACCCACTGTGTCTAGTCTCTCACCTCACACCTCACCTTCACCTCACCTCCACCTCACCTCCACCTCACCCACTGTGACCCCACCCCACCCTTCACCTCACCCACTGTGTCTCGCCCCACCCCACCCCTCACCTTCCACCTCACCCACTGTGTCCCACCCTCACCCCCACCCCACCCACCGTGTCCCACCCCACCCCACCCCACCCACCGTGTCCCGCCCCACCCTCCACCCCCCACCGTGTCCCACCTCACCCCACCCCACCCACTGTGTCCCACCCCACCCACCCCACCCACTGTGTCCCACCTCACCCACCCCACCCACTGTGTCCCGCCTCACCCTCACCTCACCCACTGTGTCCCACCTCACCTCCACCACCCACTGTGTCCTGGCCCTCACCCTTCACCTCACCTACCGTGTCCCGCCTCACCTTCACCTCACCCTCCACCTTACCTACTGTGTCTCACCTCCCTTCCACCTCACCTACCGTGTCCCCACCACCTTCACCCCACCCTCACCTTACCCACTGTGTCCCGCCTCACCCCACCTTTAACCACCGTGTCTCCACCTCACCTCCACCCCACCCCCACCCCACCCACTGTGCCCCGCCCCACCCCACCTCACCCACCGTGTCCCTGCCCCACCTCACACCTTACCCACTGTGTCTCACGCCCCACCTCTCACCTTACCCACTGCTGTCCCTGGCCCCACCTCACACTCACCTACCGTGTCCTGCCTCACCTTCCACCTTACCTCCACTTCGTCTCCGCCTCACCCCCCACCTCACCCACTGTGGCCTCACCCTCACCCACCTTAACCACTGTGTCCCACTCACCCACCCCCACCCACCGTGTCCCGCCCTCAACCTCACCTCACCCACTGTGTCCCCGCCTCACCCCCGCCTCACCTACTGTGTCTCACCCCACCCCTCACCTACCTACCGTGTCTCTGCCTCACCTCACCCACTGTGTCCTCACCACCCCCACCTCCACCTACTGTGTCTCACCTCACCTCCACCTTACCTACTGTGTCTCACCACCCCTCACCTACCCACTGTGTCCTGCCTCACCCTCATCTTACCTACTGTTTCTCAATTCACCTACTGTGTCTCACCTCACCCTCACCTCACCGAACTGTGTCTCACCTCACCCTCACCTCACCGAACTGTGTCTCACCTCACCCTAACTACTTAACGGCGCTCCACCATAAACTAGGTCAAAAACATCACCTGTTTACATGTTACATAATTAGCCAGTTCATTGGCCAGTTCTTGCTCTTTACGCTCACTAAACAAGCAGAAGTAAATATACCTTAATTAATCTTGGGAATCCACCTGTGGGTCACGGATGCCTCTAGGACAGGGATAATCGACCCCCGGAAATGAGTTAAACGTAAAATTAACCAAAATATTATGAACGGTGTAAAGTGAATGTGTAGTAGGTTAGTTTTACGTCACTTAACAGGACCACAGCAAAAAGTGTCCGAGATATCATGCATCGGACTAACGCTCAGCCGGACAGACAGACAGACAGAAAGGGGCAACACTCTATACCCCCCTCCCTTCCGCGGCGGGGTATGACAGTAAACAGAATAAAAACAAATAAATAAATAACAATAACGCAAATAAATAAATAACAATAACGGAGCCAGAAGCAGGGAAGACTGGTCCCCTGACAGGTATAATCAGGTATGATGGCACTAATTAAAGTCCCAGATGCGAAACATAACATACGACATTATTAATTAAGTCGCTAATCAATGTTACAAACTCGTCCAACATGGTACAGTTATACACAAGGGAAACATTTTAGTAAATAACATTAAACCAAAATACCCTGTTGCTGATGAGGTTTACGTTTTAAACCTCATCATGTTAAAAGTGTGAAGTGAAACGTAGGAAAACCTCGTGTGTTAATCTCTCCTTAAAGGTATTATTAACTCTTGACATTTTTATTATGGTTTTGGTAAATAATTCCTAAGTCAGCTAGTTAATTTTTAAGGTCTAAAATACAGTCTATTAAAAACCCGTCAATAATAACAGCACTTGGGGAAATCCGTAATGAGACAATGGAAAAAGCTGTTGCTGGGTCAGGTGGCGTCTCCCTCCCTCACTACCGCAAGTACCTATGGAAATAAACTCGTAAAGCCTTCTTGGGATAACCTTTGTTCAATCGACTTCCTTTTTACCATTGTTAGTACACCTACACCGTCTTAGTACATTGTTTGTAAACCTAACGAGCTCTTATATACAGTAGCGGACAAAAGTTGGCAGACACCGACCTGGAAGCATTTGGACATAATAGAACTTTTGAGTCTGAAGCTTCATAAAAACGTTGTTCTTTTTACCAACAGATGGCGCGCTTCCCAGTAGTTTTTGGTGTATAATAATAATAATAATAATAATAATAATAATAATAATAATAATAATAATAATAATAATAATAATAATAATAATAATAATAATAATAATAATAATAATAAATAAATAACGGTTTATACAAAAAGGTTCAGCAGCCCGAAGGTTGATAATGTACAGTGGAAAATAACAACTTATTACATACATTGACATTTGGGGGCCGGGGGGGGGGGCTTAACAAAAGCTTTCATTAGAGAAAGGTCAAGGAACACACAGTAAACATACAAATTAATGTTTACAGTAGAGGTGTCCTAGGTCACGTGCACTGAGGTGTTGAACAGCAAACACGTGGTGTAGTAACTCCCTCACAGATGGTGTTATGAGTGGCCTCACGTGGTGTACATAAGAACATAAGGAGTCTGCAATAGACCGGTTGGCCTGTGCATGGCAGCTCCTGTCGAGAGTTACTACCACTCTCTATCATCCATGAATCTATCTAGCCTCCTTTTGAAACTTTTCAGAGTACCAGCACTTACTACAAAGTTGCTAAGCTTGTTCCACTCGTTCACCACCCTATTTGTGAACCAGTTTCTTCCTATCTCCCTCCTAAACCTAAACTTATCCAACTTGAATCCGTTGCTCCGAGTCCTATCCTGCTCGGATATTATAAGAACTTTAACTATATCCCCTTTATTGATTCCTTTCACCCACTTAAATACTTCTATCATATCTCCCCGCACTCTTCGTCTTTCTAGGGAATGCAAGTTAAGTTTCTTTAGCCTATCCTGATATGGAAGGTTTCTAAGTCCCGGAATCATTTTTGTCATTCTTCGCTGCACCGACTCTAGTGAATTTATATCCATTCTATAATAGGGGCACCAGAACTGAACCGCATAATCGAGGTGTGGCCTGACTAGCGCAAGATATAGTTGCAATAAGACCTCTGCACTCTTGTTACTTACACTTCTAGATATAAAACCCAATACTCTGTTTGCCTTATTTCGAACATTAACGCACTGTTTTCTAGGCCGTAGGTCCGGGCTTACAAGTACCCCTAGGTCTCTTTCACAAGTCGACTTCTCTAGGTTGATGTTGTTAAGGCTGTATACATTATAAGTATTTGTTCTTCCAATATTAAAAGTACGCTGCACTTGCTGGTGTTGAATTTCATTTGCCATTTTCAGACCACCCCTGCAGTTTATTTAGATCCTCCTGTAATGCATTTGCATCCTGCCCTGAATTAATTTGCCGCCCTATTTTGGTGTCATCGCAAACTTGCTTATGTCACTGCTGATCCCAATATCTAGATCGTTTATGTAGATTATGAACAAGTGGGCCTAGTACTGACCCCTGGGGCCCCACTGGTTACACTCATTTAACACCATCTACGCTGACCCTCTGCGTTCTATCGGTGAAGCCATGATTTTATCAATTTAAAACTTTCCCCTCGATACCATGAGCCTTAATTTTTCTCAGAAGCCTCTGATGCGGTACTCTGTCAAATGCTTTGCTAAAGTCTAAGTAAATAACATCGTAATTTTCGTCATTATCTACTACCTCGAAGACTTTCCTAAAAAACGTTAGCAGATTTGTTAGACAAGATTTTCCCTTTGTAAACCCATGTTGAGAGTCGTAGTACATTCCCTCAGACGATGTTATGAAGGACCTCACGTGCTGTAGTACATTCCCTCACAGCGCGTAGAGAGAGAGAGAGAGAGAGAGAGAGAGAGAGAGAGAGAGAGTATGAGTTGGCAGAGATGCTGACATATGGCAGGGAACCACAGGGAGAAACAGGGTTGGCAGGTGTAATCCCAACGGCCTACTCCTCCTCAGCAAGTGGGCTGCACACCTCACCTTATTTAGGCAGGCCGACAAGTTCAAGGGTTCGTGGCAACACCCAGTACCCAAACACTGGCATCTCATTGACTACAATGTTGTCAGAGAAAGAAATCGTCGAGATGTCCTCATCACCCGAGCCATGCGTGGCTCGGACCACTGCGACACTGATCTTCGGCTCGTCAGAATCAAACTCTCCCTTCACATCACCCCAAAACAGTGAAGGCGTCTTTAACACCAAGTAACTGAAGGATCCAGCGGTAGCACGTGCTTTGAGAGAGCAGCTCAACGAAGGGATGAAAACCTAATAACAAACAACCTAAGTCTGAGTGCTGAATGGAGTATTCTCGGCATTGTCATGACAAAAACCTGCAGCGAGACCCTCGGCCAGATTGAAAGAAAACTCCAGGACTGGTTTTATGAAAATAATCAGGCAATCAATGTACTCGTCAATGGTGCTGCCTTCACTGACTTACAGAACAACCCTTAGTTTCGGACCAAAGCTGATACCTTCCACGAGAAGTAAGCGGCGGCCCAGCGTGGTACTTCATAATCTAAAGAACGAATGGTGGAAAAATAAAACCTGTGAAACATAAAAATTTGCGGATCAACAAAAGATGGATGTGTGCACTGTACAGCACGTGATGAGTGAATGTGAACTCGTTTGACGAATACTAAATAAATATCTTATCTAAAACTACTGGTGATGGGCCAGGATGTACCCTTCCCTCCCTCCCTCAACTAACAGCTCCTGACCCCCCCCCCTTACACCTTGTAACACTCTCTAAGGGAACACAAATCCTGACTGAACAATCTGCCATTACAATAAAAGGGCGATTGTTTCTCTCTCTCTCTCTGTGGTTATTGGCAACCTGTATCCTGCTGGAAGTGTTGCTTCTTATCCCTAATATTCTTCAGTGGAGACAATTATCAGTAAGACACACTCGGGAGGAGGAGGAGAGAAGGGGGAGGAGAGAAGGGGGGAGGAGGAGAGAAGAGAAGATAGAGGAGGAGAAAAGGGATGAGGAAGAGGAAAGAAAAGAAGATGGAGGAGGAGGAGAAAAGAGAAGATGTAGAGGAGGAGGAGGAAAGGAAGAGAAAAAGGAGGAAGAGGAGAGAAAAGAATATGGAGGAAGAGGAGAGAGAAGATGGAGAAGGATGGGGAGAGAAGAGAAAATGGAGGAGGAGGAGGAGAGAAGATAAGATGGAGGAGGGGACAGGAGGAGGATAAGGAGAGAAAAGAAGATGGAAGAGGGGAGAGAAGTTGAGGAGAATGAGGAGGAGGAGGAGGATAGAAAAGATGGAGGGATATAGTCGTTTTTACAGCCTCCATAACAATAACACGGCGTATCCTGGCTCTACTCCCACTCATTACTATTGATATACATACATACATACATACAGTACATACATACTGTACATACATACATACATACATACATACATACATACATACACCTCCTTATACGATCATAGCGGTTTCTTCTGTGCGGTAATGGAGTCAGAGCAAATACTACGCGTACCAACAGTAATATATAGGTTTGTTAACATTCGCTGGGCGGGTTAACACTGGAGGAATTCTCTTATCAGTTGACGTGGTACAGAGTAGTCTACACACACACACACACACACACACACACACACACACACACACACACACACACACACACACACACACACACACACACACACACCACACACACACACACACACACACACACACACACACACACACACACACACACACACACACACACACACACACACACACACACACACACACACACACCATCTCAGATATATAAGTCAAGTGATAAGCCCAACTTAACCTAACCTCTACAATTAGCGCCCAATCTAATGGACCCAGCTGTAATAGGTCCCAGTCGTAAAGGGTTCAGCTGTCATGGATAACTAGTCCAATTTGGCCCCAGTTATAAAGGTCCTTGTACCTAATGGGCCACAGCTCCAATAGATACTATAGTCCTATTTGGGTTTCAGTTCTAATAGGTGTTTTAAGGATCCCCAATATGAGAGAGAGGGGGGGATGAGGGGGAGGGAGAGAGGGAGAGGGGGGATGAGAGGGAGGGAGGATGAGAGGGAGAGGGAGAGAGAGGGGGGAGAGGGAGAGAGAGAGAGAGAGAGAGAGAGAGAGAGAGAGAGAGAGAGAGAGAGAGAGTGTCCGTGTGTATGTGTTAATCCAGATCAATGGACAAAAAAACATCGTAATGGAGTAATTCCTTTCATTACTTTACCAACCTAATTCATAATCTGGTTAATAATAATATTGATTTATTATTAAAATTTATTTTATTACGATTCATATATGTCGAGGCTTCAGAGAGATGCATAAAAATTAAATACAAAAATATGAATATTAAAGGGACAAAAATAATAATACGAACAACAATAACTCAAAATATAACAAATATAACTACAAATATTAACGATAAAGAATAACAATAATAACCATGACCCTTAAAACAAATAAACAATAAACTGGTTTACAAAAATGCATTAAAAAAATCATGTTATAATTAGTTCAGTTAAATGTGCGCTCCAAGTTGGCAGGAGGAGGTGCAGGAGGCGCGATAATTGTAACTATGACCATTACCTTCACGACCCCCGGGGGAAGCTGACGTCATTAAACTCCTCTCTTTTCTGTAATGAACCCGAGACACTTAAGAGAGGGATACTGACCCTTGTGCAACTATTTTCATTATACGAGATTACCGAGTCCCTGTATTTTGTGGGTCTTAACTACAAAAAAAAAAGATCATTACTGTATTTTTTCTGATTTAAAAAAGTTTCTGTACCTGAAAAAGTATATATATATTATTATTTTATGTAATATACCTATGACTGTGTGTACCTATTTCTAAGTCCCTATGACTGTGTACCTATTTCTAAGTCCCTATAACTGCGTGTACCTATTTCTAAGTCCCCATGTGTGTACCTATTTCTAAGTCCCAGTGACTATGTGTACCTATTTCTAAGTCCCTATAACTATATGTGCCTATGAGGCCAAGAGCGATTGAGACCTGGTGAGGTGTGGCTGCTGGACTCTAACACACTCCACGCCTCTCAACACTCACACATCTGAGCACCTCCCACTATCCAATACACTCTTACACTTCCCAGACGCACCCTCCCCCAGCACACTCCCCAACAACCCCAGCACACTCCCAAACACACTCCACACTCCCCTACACTCCCAACACACCTACACTCCCAACACACACTGAACTACAGATAGTATCCATAGTGTATTCAAGCATATTAAAATAGGTGAGTGAACAGATGACACTTCTCTAAAGTCACTGGGCTGTGAAGAAGAACCACATGATGACTAGACTGAACCATAGATGTGCAGGTTGCCTTTGCCCCTGGTATTATATTCCTTGTTGGTAACGAAATAACACTAATTATTAATTTTTTTTTCATAGCAATATTACTAAACCATTTCACACTCAGTAATCTACACAGTAATGATAGAACCGTGATAATTACATTGGTGATTGGAAGGCAGTGCTAATACAACAATATTACTAAACCATTGGTGGCCACACAAACATGATGGCACTACACTCGTATAACTCAGATTACAGTAAAAGTACCGGCATTTCCTCCCGTGTCCACGAAGTTGCCACAGTCAGTGTTATATCCTCACTGTCCATAACGGAGTTATCAGGCCGTGAGACTCACTACGGTAACTTCAAAACAAAGACTGCACCCAATTAGCTAATTTAATTAAAAAAATATTAAAAAATAACATTGAAACCACAACAAAACTTCTTTTGCATGTGAACGTTCACTACACCAGCAGAAAGTAATGTTAACTATCTTTTGGAAGACATTACAAGCATTAATTTTGTCTCCCAAGTCCAGATTGGTACTTAAAGACGTCTCTAGTTAAGGAAATCTCTCAGTATAATTTCACATTATTCTCTCGTACTTTATATTAAGCCCAAGAATATTATTATAGTCTCTATCTACACAAGTATCTAGCCCTATAGCCTGTATGGGTCCACAAGTCCCGTCTGCCCTCAACAATTACTTCCAAAACAGAATTACTTTGAGCCCCCCATATTCTGGCTAACAAGATCTGAGTTTCTAACTAGATTGAACCATTTCCTCCACCGTCAGCAGCAACTGCAGTACTATCCCATAATTTCCTGTACTTACTAAAGAGGTGGCAGGTGGGGGTGTGGTGGCAGGTGGGGGAATTAACAGGTGAGGGAGTGTGAGTGAAGTGTAGCAGGAGGAGGGGGTGTGGGTGAGGGGGGTGGCAGGTGGGGGTGTGGGTGAGGGGTGTAGGTGAGGGTGGCAGGTGGGGGTGTGGGAGGAGGGTGTGGGTGGGGGTGTGGGTGGGAGTGTAGATGAGGGGTGTGGAGTGGGGTGTGGCAGTGAGGGGTGTGGGTGTGGGGTGTGGGTGGGGGGGTGTGGGGAGGAGGGTGTGGGTGGGGGGTGTGGCGGGTGGGGGGTGGCAGGTAGAGGGTGGCAGGTGGGGGTGTGGAGTGGGGTGGAGGGGAGGGTGTGGGTGGGGGGGTGTGGGTGGGGGGTGCTGGGTGGGGGGGTGTGGGTGGTGTGGGGGAGTGTGGGAGGAGGGGGTGTGGGTGGGGTGTGGGTGGGGGTGGCAGGTGGGGGTGTGGGTGGGGGGGGGTGTGGGTGTGGGGGTGTGGGTGGGGGTGTGGGTGGGGGGTGTGGGGAGGGGGGTGTGGGTGGGGGTGTGGAGTGGGGGTGTGGGTGGGGGTGTGGGTGGGGGTGTGGGTGTGGGTGGGGGTGTGGGTGGGGGGTGTGGGGTGTGGGTGGGGGGTGGGGTGGGGTGTGGGTGGGGTGTGGGGTGGGGGTGGGGGTGTGGGAGGGTGTGGGTGGGGGGGGTGTGGGTGGGGAGTGTGGGTGGGGTTGGGGGGGGTTGGTGGGGTGTGGGGGTTGGGGTGGGGGGTGTGGGGTGGGGGGGGTTTGTAGGTGAGGGGGTGTGAGTGGAAGGGGGTGTGGGTGAAGGAGGTGTAGGTGAGGAATGAGGAAGGGGTGTAGAGGTGAGGGTGTGAATTAAGAGGGGGTGTGGTGTGGGGGTGGGTGAAGCAGGTGGAAGGGTGTGGGTGAAGGGTGTGGGTGGGGGGTGTGGGTGTAGGGGTGTGGGTGTGGGGGGTTTGGGGTGGGGGTGTGGGTGGGGGGGTGTGGGTGGGGGGTGTGGGTGGGGGTGTGGGTGAGGTGTGGGGTGGGGGGTGTGGGGTGGGGGGGTGTGGTGGGGGTGGCGGGTGGGGGGGTGTTGGGTGGGGGAGTGGCAGTTGAGGGGAGTGTGGAGTGGGGGAGTGTGGGTGGGGGGGGTGTGGGTGGGGTGTGGGAGTGGGGGGTGTGGGTGAGGTGTGGGTGGGGTGTGGGTGGGGGTGTGGGTGGGGGTGTGGGGTGGGGGTGTGGGGTGGGGGTTGGTGGGTGGGGGTGTGGGTGGGGGTGTGGGGTGGGGGGTGGCAGGGTGGGGTGAGAGGTGGGGAGGTGTGGGGTGGGGGTGTGGTGTGGGGGATTGGAGTGATGGCCCAGGGTGGGGGTGTGGGTGGGGTTGGCAGATTGAAGGGTGTGGGTGAGA